>NW_004955461.1:8446108-8464410 GCF_000276665.1 Chinchilla lanigera
TATCCATTAATATATCATGATGCCATTTATACATTACAACCAACTTATGAGGCTAGTACTTTCCTTTTTTGCATACAGAGTGACTCAGGCTCAGAAAGGATGTCTTGCTGACAGGCTGCACCAATAGTACATTCCCCAGTATTCATTTAAGCTGGAGTGACTGTTCCCTTGCCTATGTCTGTCTTATTTTCAGAATGTATTAGACCTCAGTCCCAGACAAACTAGGACAGTTGGTCACTTTTCTGCCCTTATCTGTTCACTTGGGAGAAATTGTACTTGAAGCCCTGGCAAGGTCATGAGATTTGCATTGGTCAATGCAATGTGAAGAGACATCAGCTAGGATGGATTTTGGGTGGAAGTATTTCATTTCCAGCACCCATGCTCCTGCTGTCCTTTGCACTGTGCTGGCCGTGGTGGTTGGTGACTGTGTTGAGATGCATGTGCATAGTTGTACTATCCCAAAGGACACTGGCCCTGGAGCATCTTCCCAACTGCTGGCCAACTTTGTGGGCAGCTACTCAGAGCTCTATGTTTTTTGTTACTATAGATTGTCTCTATTCTGCCTTGTATAGTACAGCGGGAGTATGTATAGCTTTTCCAAAGCTACTCTGTAATCAAGAAAAGGCAATTTTGTTTACTTCAAGTAGATTTGTTCAGGAAGGAAACTTGTGTTTTTTATACAGAGAGAGAAAGAAGCCGGCAAAGAAGCACAAGCTAATGATGTCAGAGAAAGAAGCCTTGGGGCACATGTGGTTAGAGGACGTGATTAGAGAGGGAAACAGAGGGCATCATGAATTTGACCAGGATATCCTGGCTGGCAGCTCTTTCTCTAAGGGTCTGGGGAACTGTTAGGCAGAGACTCCGTTAGGAGGCTTGGAGAACTTCTAAAGACACCAGTGCCCTCCAAAGACCACTGGACAGAGAATCCAAAGGTAGAAACCTTGACTAATTCTAGTCTAACAGCCTCAGTCACTCACCTAGGAAGAAAGGATGCTGCTACATATTCACTGAGATGCATTCCACACTGACACTTTCTGATGGTGAAGTTTTCCTCAGCACGATCAAAGAGGCACACCCAGATTCCTGTATTACCAGAAGGTGAAAAAGGACTTCTGAGATAAACTCAGGGAGCAGGCAGCAACAAGCAAACATTAATACATTTGTGAAGCCTTTTTAATCAGCAGAATTCATTATGGTGAATGTGAATGGCTTTGCAGAGTTCCTAATTTCCTGCTAATCTCATTATGTTTGTACCAGAAATGACTTGACTTTTAGTTTGTTGACAAGAATAGATAAGGGTAATTAAGTAATTATAGATAGTAAATATTCTTTACTGTGAGCTGGACATGAAGTATAACAACATGAAGACAAGTTGTGGATCCAAAGCCTTCTTTTGGGGTCCTCTCCCCTGACAGTCAGGGCATGGAGAGTCTATACCTCCCACAAACCCCCTTGCTTTGATCTGAGAACCAATACCTACCTGCAGGTGTCCCTCAGCACTCCCTTCTGTCAGCATCTGAGAACATTTGTGTTTTTTCTGTTGTAAAATGTGCACATTTTAATAGCATTTTAGTTGAATAATATTCTACAACTTTGGTTGAAGTTTGCACATTAAACACTTAAATGTTCATGCACGGGATTTATTTACATTGGGTTTCTGGATGACAGAATTGGAAGAGTTCTTTATAGATGAGTCAACAGACTGAGATAGCTAGGTTAATGTTTCTAAAGTCAAATAACTACCTATTGACTCTGATTTGATGGATGCACAGATCCATGCCAGGGACCAGGAATGGAGAAGTTTGCAATGATTTCTCTACTGCAAGGTGAAGAAATGGTGTTTTATCTTCACAAAAAGCTGGATCTTTATGCCAAAGAAGAGAAAAATCAAATTCTTCTAGTAATATGTATCCAAAGTGTCAAAGAAGGAAATTTTGAGGCCAAGAAGAATTTTGCATTACAGGCAGAAGAGGAAGTCCATGCCAAGGCCTACAGGTGGAAAGCACAGAGTATTCTCAGGAAGCAGAGAGGGCCCAGGGATGGGAATATTGTCTACAAGTTCTAATGACCTGAGAAACTTTAGAATGCATTATTCCCAGGCCCCTTCCTCAAACCTTGCTCCTTAACTGAAGGCAGGCTGAGATTCAAGCCTCCTCACGCTTCTCAGCACTCAGGACTGAGTATATCTATGCATTATAAAATGGGAGAGAGCACAAATTCCCAGTTATGGAAAGAACCTTTTTATCCACTTCAGTGGTTTTTTTTACAGGCAAAGATGAGAATTAAGGAGAATTTATCTACTCATAAACATACTGAGAATTTCAAAGTTGGCATGCTCCCAGGAACATTTTTCAAATTCTCTTCTTATAGAACTAGGACTGACCAGAGAACTTTGCCCTATAAATATCTGCTGATTGGCAACCATATGTACTCTCATAACCATTCGTTCTTAGCCAGTGTTATGGTTCAATGTTTGGTGTCCTCCTTCCAAATTCACATGGAAACTAATTCTTAATGTCATAGTGTTACAAAATGAGGCCTTTAACAAGTGATCAAGACATAAGGATGGCTCTTCCAGCAAGAAGAAGATTAATGCTTTTATAAAAGAGGTTGAAGAATGTAGGCTTGGTAGCACACATCTGTAATTCTAGTGCTCTGGGAGGTTGAGGTGAGGATTGAAATTTTGAGTCCGTTCTGGGAAAATTAGCAATATACTGTCTGAAAATTAAGATTAAGAAAAGATCTGAGATGTAGATAAGTGCAATACTCTGGGTTTGATTCCCAGGGTCAAAAAAAGAGTTAGAGATAGACAGACTGAGAAAGAGAGAGACAGAGAGAGAGAGAGAGAGAGAGAGAGAGAGAGAGAGAGAGAGAGAGAGAGAGAGAGAGAGAGAGAGGGAGACCTGCACTTTACAAAGTAAAAACACATAGAAGGAACAAACCCTCAGCAGATAAGGCTGGTGCCTTGCTCTTGAATTTCCAGTTTCCAGTACTGTGAGAAATAAATTTCCATTGTTCATAAATTACCTCAAACTGAGACACCTCTGAAACAATGGACAAATAGATAAAAAATGTGGGACATATACTCAATAGAATGTTGTTTACCTACAGGGAAGACAAGGTCTTATCATTTGCAGTGAAATAGATGGAACTTCATGACTGTATGTTAAGTGAAATAAACCAGACTGAAAAAGACAATACTAGAGTATTGTGTTCTGCTGCGATGAAGAAGCCCTGAGTGCAGCATAGTGTTCACAAGAGATTCAGAAGGCTGTCAATGGGGAGATGATCATGGGAGGTTGCATAACTGATACCCAAATACGGTAAGATGGAAGGAACTAGTTCTGGTGTTCTGCAACACAGAGCAGCAGCTATAGTTCACAGTAACCTATCTTACGTTATATGAAGACCTAGATACGAGATGAGATGTTTATCTAGACTCCAAGTCTAAAATAAATGATAAAGAGATGGTAACACTAATTACTCTGACTTGATCAGTGTACACTCTATGCATGTGTTAAAATAGCACACAGAGAGCCAGGAATATAGCTCAGTGGCATAAGTGCTTGCCTGGCAAGCCTGAGGTCGTGAGTCCAATTCTTGGCACCAAAAAAAAAAAAAAGGAAGTATCACACAGAACTCCATTGGCATGTATGACCAGTGCATGTTAATGGAACAAAATTAAAATTTAAAACCATTTTAGATATTATATCTAAAATATTTTGTTAATACATCCCAATGGGCTAAGACAGCCGGTATCTATATTATAGATCAATCAAACATGGCTTGGTTTTAGTTCAACCAGCTTCCTTTAGGAAAAGTTGTATAACAATATGTCACAATATGTTGTATAACAATATGTCACAATATGTCACAATATGAATGTCTATTAATAAGTTATTTTCCCATCATTGTGGAGGCCAGAGGTTAGAAATCAGGGAGCCATCAGGGCTGGTTCAGTTTCTGGCGAGGGTTCTCTTTCTGAGATGCAGGTGGTCATTTTCTTGCTCCGTCCTCACTTGCCTTTTCTTGGTACATGTAGATGAAGAGGGAGAGGGAAGTTAGGAGTGGGAGGGAGAGGTCTGCTTTTCCTCATCAGTGTGCTAATCCAGCAGGACCATCTCCTGACCACACTTTAATTACTCCCAGCTATCTCCTTAGTGCGCCATCTCCACATACAGCCACGCTGGGGGTTAGGACTTCAGCATGTGAATGCAAGGGAACAGAAGCGTTAATTCCAAAATAAACTGAATAATATATATGTCCAGCTTGTAATTTTCACCATGTATGCAGACACATCTACAATCACTGAGTTATAGTGAGAGGGGAAGGTTAACTCCGTTTGATTACTGATTCTATGATCTTTCCACTTGTAAGTCAGTGTCTTACAGTTGTTGAGCTAGGATGCATTTTGCCTGAAATCCCCTTGCAAGTTTTACTCATGCTCGATTGGCAGATGATAAAATATGAACTAGACACCATGAGCAGATCCATCTGGCTTTTCTTGCCCTTAGGATGTGGAATTTTAAAATAAAACCTGTGATAGAAAATGTCCCCCGTGTCCAACATCAGACTGTTTAAAAAATTAAAGGTCTTTAGCTGGCAACAGAAAATAGGGAAATCACTTGAGCTGCAGTACAAATAAAACAGCTTCCTGGCTCCGTTGCACATGCTGAAGGAGGATGGGGCTACCTGTGTCTCCTCTGCACACCAGTGTTCTTATCTGCAAATGGAAGCAATGGTATTAACTATATGGGGATAAAATGGTTCAACCCTTAGGAAATACCCAATCACTCAGTATTTACACTGTAAATACACAACTGGCAGAATATGGGTACTGCCCCATGAGAGTAGAAGCTGCCCATTAAAAATCAAAGCCAAAAAAAAACCCAAACAAATTAAAACTATTATAAATTTTAGCCACATATATGGCTGGCATGAATGAGCATAGGAATAGGGAATAGAAAAATAGAAATTAATGAGGTAAGCTCCCTATCTCCCAAGAGTCAAAGCATTCTGAGTGCACATCAGACACTTTACAGAATAGATGCAACTTAGTGAGGGAGAGGCTGTGACAGGGCTCTGGTCTGCAGGCTTATGTGCCTTCAAATTCATGTGTTGAGTCATCACCACCACCACCAGGTGAGTGTACGAGGAAGTGCGCCTTTGGGATATGACTAGGTCATATCACAGAACTCTCAAGAACAGAATTAATGTCTTTATAAAAGAGGTCCAAAAAGTGACAATGTCTCCTCTTCCCTATAAGGACACAGCAAGAAGGCACCATCTGTAAACCAAGAAGCAGCCCTCACCAGACAATGAATCTTCAGCACCTGGATTCCAGACTTCCAGACTCCAGAACGTGAGAAGTACATTTGTGTTATTTATAAGCCACTGGCTTTGTGTTATTTTCGGTATAGCAGACCAAAAGGAGTGAGACATAGAAATAGTGCATTACAGGTAGAAGTGACCAGGACAACGCCCGGAATGTCACAGCCTCTCTTTCTCTCACACTGGCCTCAGTAGGGAAACCAGTCTGTTGTTCCACTGTGAGGTCAGGCAACAGTTTATTTAACCTAAGGAGGAGATCAAGAGAAAAATCAGGTGAACATGGAAAAGGCTCTCTTAGATTAGGAATATAGGAAACACTCTGGTAGGGTGAAGCACGAGCATCACAAGCCCAGCCTGGGCAGCTTAGCATCTCAGTGTGAACCTGTTTCAAATTTTAAAAGAAAATAATAAAAGAAAATTAAAAGGTTTGGTGATATAGGTCAGTGCAAAGGCCCTAAATTCAAACTAATTCTTTACATTGTACCATGGTGCACTGGTTCAGCATGTAGCCTGCAGATATATGCAGTTTGTCATCATTAGCAAAATATAAGGATCTCAATAATCTAAAAGTAATAATTACTTTTTGTTGCCAGAGCACCAGGCATTGCACTAATGATTTTATGTACATCGTCCCATTTAATCCTCTTTGAACTTGCTGAGAAGGCAACATTATCTTTATTTTACTGGCATGAAAGCTGAAGGTCAGAGAGGTGAGTGAATACCCAAGATCATCTGAGACAAGTTCATTCATGCTTTGTGGATGGCTCCAGGGGAGATACATGGCCTCCCAGAAGCCACAGGGCAGTCTTCCTTGGCTTTCTTCTTATCCCACTCAGACTTGTTGAGCAAAGAGATACAAACTCTTATTTAAATGGGGCAACATCATAAGGGGAATCCACACTGTAATGGGGAGGGGTGTCACACTGAAAAATATTAACAAGTATTTTGCTGCATCAGAAATATGGTTACTGGGGCTGGGGATTTAGCTCAGCGGCAAAGCGCCTGCCTGGCAAGCGCGAGGTCGTGAGTTCGGTTCCCAGTACCGGAGGGGAAAAAAAAAAAAATATGGTTACTGAAAAATTCCTCTCATTATGTTGATATGTAACTGCAGGGGAAATATCTGTTAAACAAAAGGAAATTTTGGTGTTACCCTTGTATATATAGTGATTCATAATCTGAACTGGGGCTAGGGATGGAGCTCAGTGATAGAGCAATTGCCTTGCATGGACAAAGCCCTAGGGATTGTGTTCAATCTCTAGCCCTGAAGGAAAAAACAAAAACAAAAACAGGAACAAAAAACACCATAATTTCAACTACTCCAAAAGAAAAATGATCTAAAATGCTTCCAATTTTGATTTCTTGGACACAAATACATGCCTCTAAGTAAAAGCATTTCTGACAAGAAAAAGGGGACAGACTTCGTGGTCACATGCTTCCTCACCAAACTAGAGGCCTGAAGGCTCTCTAACGTATAGTCTGATGCTGAAGACAGGTGTGCTGCCTGCCGGGCAGCAACACAGGAATATTGTCCTCTACAGATTGGTCAAAGTGGGGTGCTCAACAGTCAAGGTCCAGCCTAACGTGGTGAACAGTGTGCCTGTAGGATTCAGTCTTCATGCTGTATTTCTGCATCTGATATGAATTTCTGTACCACAGAGCATCCCTTTTCCTTATGAACTGGATCTGAGTTTGTCTGGTTTGGTCCCAGAGACCTTCCTCTTTTCCTGTTCCTTGTTTCCTTCCATAGTGCCTTGGCTTTCTGCCATCAGAAAGGAATGAAGCTGCCACTATCTCTGTAATCTTGGGACACTTGGGACTGTGTGACTGGATCATCGCAGTGGATTTCTTTGTTCTATCTGTCTCCTCTTTGCTTCTGTAAGTGCTCTGAGGATTAGTGGTTAATATTTATTTTCTCTACAATGAGATTGGGGAAGGAGGCAATAATACTGCTTGCCAGGGTCCACCCCAGAGGCCAACTCTGAATTCTGATCCAACAAGTAAAACTATAGTTCAAGGCCAAGCCAAAATCCATTGCTGTGTTGCAGGAGTGTGCAAAGAGCCAAGGTTGAAGCTAAAGTTGCTTCATAAACAGCAGCTAGAGGAAATGAAGATTAAGAAAAATGGGAGAGTGAATCCCGCCAAATGAGACTTGGCTGAAGAGTCGTCTTGCTATTCGAGACCACTTGCTGCAAAGGCTCAGAATCATACTGTCCAGCTCATGCTGTGGGCTTTGCCAGACCTGCTACCTACCAGGTGACAGGAAGAGGAGCCCAGCCCCTCACAGACTCTATTCCCGGCCAACTATTCCCTTTACTGAAACAAATGAACAACAACACTTAGGCTTGAGTGTTATACAATATCAAACTAGGGATCAACTAATAATAGGGATTAACTAGTAATCATGAGCCTGCGGTTCCATTCACAAATTATTCCATGCAAATGGTCATTTTCAAAAGCAATATGAAGCTGCTTACAGTAAACATGTCAGCTTCTTAAAGTCTATTATAGAAGAAGAAAATGAACACTAACAAGTGTAGGAGTAGCATTAGAACCAGAGGCCAATGAGATGTAGGATTCAGACCTAAGCTCTCTGGCAGCACCTGCAGAAAGGACTACAGGTGAACTATCAGTTAAGTAGACTTTGTCATTATGCCCAGCTACAGGAAATTATTTGGATGGAGTAACCTCTACATGCCAGAGACAGATTACTTCATGCAGTCATCACATCAGCTCCATATTTTAAAAAAGAAGAAGATAGATAATTTACTCAAAGTCAGAGGAGTGACAAGGAAAAACTAGATTTGAGGGAGGATTACCCTACTCCAAGGATTATCTGGACCAAGTCTGTTTCTCCATGGGGATATTATCAGTTCTGACACAAAGACCAGTTTACTGAGGATCATTCAGACATTGTTTTAATCACATCAACTTTTAAAAGTCCATTTGATAATTCACATAACAGTTAATACTTATATTGTTTGATCAGTTTTGCATGCCTATATCTTGTAATCTGTGCAACTACTTTGAAGATAACAATATGCAATAAAATAAACGTTAATTTTCTATTATCTTGTTTTGAAATTCTATATCATTTTTATTTTTTTCTCTCTTTAAAATAAAAAAATTACTTCTCTCAAAGGACCAGTGATGTTGAACATTTTTCATGTGTTTATTTGCCATTTCTACTTCTTCATCTGAGAAATAGCTATTCATTTTAGATGCCCAATTTGGATAAGGTCTTTAAATTCTGGAAGTCAGATTTTTTTTTAGTTCTTTACATATTCTAGATATTAGTTCCTTGTCTGAGGAACAGCTGACAAATTTTTTTCTCACTCAGTGCATTGTTTCTTCACTCTGTCGATGATTTCTTTTTCTGTGCAAAAGCTTTTGTAATAAGATGGAATCCCATTTGTTGATTCTTTCTAGGAGTTCCTTCATGGTCTGGGTTTTATTTATGAAGTTTTTCCTACACCTATGTCTTCAAGAGTTGTACCTATTCTCTTTGCCAGCAGATTTAGTGTTTCAGTTTTAGTATTTATATATTTGATCCATTTTGATTTTAGTTTAGTGTATGTTGCTAGATATGGGTCTAGTTTTGTCTTTGGCATGTGAAAGCCAGTTTTTCCAGTGCCATTTATTAAAGAGACTATCTTTCTTCCAGTGAGAGTTTTGGCCCCTTTATCAAAGACAAGATGGCTGAGTGTGTTTGGAGTTGTTTCTACATCTTCTAATCTGTTCCACTGATCTCAGGTCTGTTTGTTGTTGTTTGCCAGTACCATACTGTTTTTATCACAGTAGCTTTGTAGTATGATTTAAAGTCACAGATTATGATGTTTCCTGACTTGCCTTTGTTGCCCAGAATTGTTTTTGCTCTTCCAGCTCTCTTCTGGTTCCAAATAAGTTTTAGGATTGTTTCCTCTAATTCTGGAAGATGCTACTGGTATTTTGATCAGGGTTGCATAAAATCTGTATAACAATTTTGGAATGCAAATTAAAACAACACTGAAATTCCATCTCATTCCAGAAAGAATGACAATTATCAAGAAATCAACCAATATCAAATGCTGGTGGGGATATGAGGAACAAGGAACACTTCTCCACTGTTGTGGGAGTGTAGACTGGTGCAATCACTGTGGAAAACAGTGTGAAAATTCTTTTAAAAACTAAAACTAGAGGTTCCATTTGACCCAGATATTCCCTTTCTTGCTATCTTCCCAAAAGAATTAAAAGCATCATACCACAGCAATGTATGTACATGCATGGTTATAGCAGCACATTTTGTAATAACTAAATCTAGGAAACAGCCCAAATGCCCACCAACCAATGAATGGATAAATAAAATGTGTTCTTTTATACAATGGAATACTACTCACCCATAAAGAAGGATAAACTTGATACATTTATAGTTAAATGGATGGACCTCGAGACCATACTACTAAGGGAAATAAATTGAACACACATGTGTAAATATCACATTATTTCTCTGATGTGGGAAACTGAAAGTGTATATAAGGACCAGAATGTATACTAGATATTATAAAATAGGAAGGAAACACTCTGTTGGGAAGGGGAACAAAGGAGGGAGAGGGGGAAAGGAAGGAAAGGAAAAGTAAAGAAAGGAAAGAGAGAGAAATGGAAACAAAGTGTCATAGTCTGGGGTTTTGCTAGGAAAACAATATAATATAGGGTACATATTTTATAAGATTATTGATGATAGTCACCAAAAGAATCATATACAAATAGTGCAGGAAATCTGTCCACACACTAAATACCAAAGAATCTAGCAGAGTGCCTGGATCCCATGTAAATGTCCTGCATGACTCCAGCTGAAGACCTCGAGCCCATAATACCTCCCAAGAATCCAACTGGAGGCCTAGAGCCCATGACAGTGTCTCATGCAGGCCTGTTTCTTTCTTTCTTTCTTTTTTTGTCTTTTGGAGACAGAGTCTCACTATGCAGTTCAGGCTGACTTTGAGCTCACTTTGTAGCCCTGGCTGGTCTCAAACTTGGAACAATCCTCCTGCCTGAGCCTCCTGAGTGCTGGCATTACAGGTGTGCACCACTACACTTGGCTTCAATGGTTTTTTGTTGTTGTTTTTTTGTTTTATTGATGCAGGCCCAAAAGAATTAATCTGTGGTGGAAAGACCCAAAGGTCAGTGGTCAGTGGTCAGTGGTCAGTGGTAGAATCTAGAACATTTGTCCCAGCAGGGGAAAGGATCTGTGCTAGCAGGCTGAGGAATTTACACTGGAGCCAGGAAGAGATGCTCAAAATAAGAAACAGAGCTCACCCAAACTGTACCACAGCCATCCTCAGCAACAGTGAGGTCCCAAGCTTCTCCAACAATGAGAACGGCCAAGTTCCCATCGGGAAAGCCAAGGTGACAAGCTTTTCTGGAAGACTGAGCAGTGCACCATCTTCTCCTCTGGAGCCAGGACACAATGCTCAAAGTAAGGACTAGAGTTCCACCAAAGTGAACTGAAGTCATTCTCAGTGAGAAGGTCCCAAGATCCTTGGAGGATGAGAACAGCCAAGTTCATCAGGAAAGCCAGCATGATGAGCTCCTCCAAGAGAACCAACAGCTCCTTCCAGCTTCTAATGGCACCCAGCAGCTTCTCTCAGCTCCCAACAACGTCCCAACTTTTTCTCCAGTTCTGCCTCTTATGCTGCTAGCTACAGTCTTCACTTGCGCCTCCCACACCCAGCACCATGCTTACTCAGTTCAGCTTGGGGTTACAAGCTGACCACCAGTTATCAATCCACCACACAAAGCCTTTGTAAATGAGGAGGGCAAGAGGGACTGAAGGGAGAATAAAGGAATGAGAAAAAAAAGGAAGTGGAATTGAAGTAAGTCATGTATAGGTACAAAGTCCCTATGATGAAAGTGAATATTATGCATACTTGAAAGTACCAATAAACTTAATTAATAACAAGGTTCATTTCTGACCTATGTGCAAGGTGTACACAGATAATAAATAGGCATTGGCATTTGCGCTCCAGGAGCTGGAGATCCAGTGGGTTGATTATTAAAGCAGATGCCTCTTCCCATGATGACAGGCAATGCCAAGCAGGTCGATGAATGATGACTGTGGTGATGCCACAGAGCTGCGGAACAAAGAGAGGAGGAGAAGGAAGAAATCCGCTGGTGATTAATGTTAGGCTAATGCAGTGATATCTCCAACACCCCTTCTGAGTCCTTCTCCCAACACCCACTCTCTTACGTTTTCCTTTTGGCTCCAGGTCTACCTCGGCATGATTTTATGAAGTGGCTTCAGATGGGACAAGACTCCTCGGTGCCTCATTCCTGCTGGGTGTGGTCTTTACTAAGTGCCAAGAGAGATCCCTCCTGTGCACTGGCCTAGAAGATCGGGGACCTCCAGGGTGAAGCAGAGACTGGAATGCGCCGGCATAAGCCCTGCCACTTTCCCTTCCCAGAGCTGCTGCTGAGAGCTGGGGTGTCGCTCTACAGGAAATGGGGCTGGAGGGCCTCGGCGTGTAAGCAAACACGACTTTTATGAGAAAAGTCCCAGTTTCTTCCCCGGTGCCCAGGTGGCTGCAGCAGTGCAGAAGGAATGGATAACCTGGTTTCCTTTGCTGCTTGAGAAAGCTCATGCAGAACGGTCAACACACTTGTTTGCTTTTAATAATGGATTAGAAGCTAAGTGGAGAAAGTGAGGCTGCTGCGGCTCCAAGGAAAACAGTTGATATCCTGTTGCCATGAATTTCAACAGCATTTTATCTCAGCCATGTCTTTTGAAAAATTCCGAAGCAATTTGAAAGGCAGTGCATTCTGAGTCCTGCACCCAGGTGGCAGAGTTGGGTGTCTCTTCTGCAGAGCACCCAAGATGGTTTCTGTCCCCCTACCACAGGCTTCCAACTGCACTGGGAAAATGGTATCCAGCTAAACCACTGGTTGACAGACAGAGTAGCCTTTCAATCTCTGGGTCATTCCCTCCAGGCAGCGTGACCCTGTATGAATTATTGCAACCCTCTCAACCTAACAGCCCAAAATCAGTAGTAGCAGTGGCACAAAATAATTAAAGTGGAGAAAAAAAGTAATAATAACGTTCAATGAACTACCAGGCATTTGGCTACATCCTTGTGTTTTTCAGTTATAAGTCAGTCATACCTCCTGATAGATATCAGCAGCTTTATGAAGAAACACTGCTATCCAGAGGAAGCCAAACATTTACCCAAGATCATACTGTCAGCCACTTTCCAGTCATACAGGGCACTTCTATGCCTCTAGGTCTTTGTAGCTCCCATTTCCTTTCACCCAGAATGCTTTTTCTTTGTCCAGTTCTTCTCTTGACAAATGTATACACATTTTTCAATGCTCATTTATTCAGTCAACAAATACACATTGAATGTCCATGTGTGTCAACTTGATTGGCTTGGGATCTGCCAAAGGAATCACTGCAGCACTCTTTTGGGTGTGTCTGGGCGGGTCATAGAGGAGTCACCTTTGGTACTATATATTGTCCCATGTCCCTTCCTGTCCGATGCTCTGCCCCTCCTCTGCTTCCTGCCTGCCATGAACTGAGTATCTTCATTCTGTTATGCCCTTCTGCCATCATGTTTTTGCCTTGGAGCCACTTAGGCTGAACCAGGAACTAAATTAAACCTTTCCTCCTTTAATTTGTAGGTGTCAGGTATTTTGTTGCAGTGACAGGAAAGCTGACTACTACAATCTACCATGAAGAGGACATTATTTGGAATTGCCCAAATGCCACTTCCTTTATGAGGTCTTTGTCAATCCCATGCACGTGCACAGGCTTCCTGGTCTGCAACTGCAGCATCCTAAGCACCAACTCCCTCCACCTGCAGCCCCACTCTGAAGAGCTTGGACAGGCACTCGCTTCCTGTCTCTGGAACAAATTCAGGAGGTTGGAAAATTAGTTTTCTTCATCACCGTGTTTATAGCACCAAGATTTATGTCTATTTTCCTACTGACGTTTTAGTTTTTTGCTGTAACTTTTTTTTGTTATTTTTTTACCTCTTACTCTATGACAACACCAAGAATACAATGCTTACATCCCATGGTCCCTGCTAAAAAGATGTTATACCTCCTTTGGTTGGAAAAAATCAGGTGTATTGGAATATCCTTCAATGGATTTGAATGAAGAGATAAATAGCAGGAGCATGTGTGAAGCCAGGTATTTCTCTCCATCCCTTTCCAGTTGTTCCTGCTATAGGATGTAAAACCAGTTAACCTCTTTCATGGAAAGACTGGTGGTCTCACTTTACACTTACTATTTAATTCACTGTTTATGAATAAGACACCACTTCCTTTCCAAAGCTTGACAGTGATTCTGCCCAGTGCCTACCATGGTTCTGGCTTTACCTGTTCCAACACTGGCCCAATCAGCATGTCATGAAATTTGGAAAAACTAAATTATGAGGCCAGACCTACTCTCTGGAGTAGGTCTGCCAGGTGGCTCTTCAATTTTTAAATTACTTTGACACAGTAGCAACTGTAAAAAAAAGATGAATTTTGAATTTGTCAAACTAAGAGTGTGCTGCAAGATTTCAGAGAGGATTTTATGTATGGTATGCCAAGGTCTAACTGGCAGCTGAAAGGCAGTTGCTGGCACACCTGACAGTAAAGGAAATGATTACAACTCTGGGATTTGAAATGCATGATGTGTTTCCCTTTCCCCCTCCAACTCCAGATTCTGCTGACCAACACTCAGACCTCATCCCAATATCCATCCCCTGTCCCAGAGTAAGCCTTCCTTAAGGAAGCTAAACCATTCCCAGAATGGAATCTCATTTCTTGTTTTCTTTCTGCTTTTTCTTTCTAGATATAAACATTTTGTAAATGTCTACCCTCTTAAAAATTCCTGTGCTAAGTTATGTGAGTACAAAGACAAATAGGGCCCAGTCTCTGACCTTAAACATTTTTTAGTCTAGTAAGATGCACAAGATGGTTTCCCCCATCCTCTCCTCTCTCCTCCTACAGCAGGCTCTACCTGCTTGAATTGCAATAACCATGACAGTGCATAACAATTATTTCTCTTGTTGTTTTCATTTGCTTAACACCCTTCTTCCTCTCCTGGGCACAGACCCTACCAGTTGATAGCAAGAATGAATTTGTGACTGAGACCTGGTCAGTCACAGTAAATCATCCCTTAGGTCACACAGTTGATTTCAGAGTGTCCACCTAACCCAACTTATACAATCTAGAAGCCCTATTTTAGAATTTAACCCTAGATCTACCAACAAAGAAATGTCCTTCTCCACTTAGGAGTAAAAAGTTATAAGAATATAACTCCACCAAACAGCACATTTGTTAACACACAAATAAACACATGAGGATAAGATGATCTGTAGGGAAAGCTAGTGAAGAAACAGTCAAAAAGAGATCCAGTAGTATCACACCACATCCCTCATTCCTGTCTGTAACATCGCTAGATTTCTCTATTCAGTACTCTTAAAATAATAGTGTTCATTTCCTTAAGTTAGATCTAGTTGGGCTTTTGACATTTCAAACTGAAAACTAAACCCCCTTATGAATAATGAGAATTGATACTAGAAGTGAGGACTCAAGTTTTGAGAAGTTAAAGGTGGAGCTGGTTTTGTCCAGATGAGAGAGAAGAACTTTAATCACCGATGTCTTCCTTCACCAGCATCCTCAGCAAGTTTTCTGGATACGTTTTATTGAAAGATGATAGAGCATCTGGTCATAGTTTTCTTCTATCACCGTGGGTCTTCAACTTTGAGCTCAAGAAAACCATGACATCAGGTACTTGCCGGGAAAACAGGAGGCACTGTATCATAAGCTCAGTTCTTTAGTCTCCAGTAAGCTTCTACAACAAGCAGACAAACTGATGTATCTGAAAGCAAAAAGAAAACTGTATGTGCCTTTATATAAAAGTACTTTGTAGACAGTTTCAGCAATGCCAGCCCATAAAGGTCAGACAGTAAAGTGATGTATAGAATTGTAAAATTAAGTTTTCTATCCCATGATAAAATTAGTCTGAGCAAAGGCTGAGTAGTAAGAAATATGGAGGAAGATTCGATTCTCTCCCATTTAACACAGATAAGCATTCTCCTACAGCCTCAGCAACTTGGATGGACTCTGGGCTGGAAGAGGATTACCCTTGCCTTATCATCCTGTCTTGCCCTCCACTTTCCACTAAGGCAAGAGTCCAGACAGAAGCCATTCATCTGGGACCAAGGAGGATGGATGGAATGCCAGGCCTATTGATAAGCCATCAAGAAGGCAGGGTCCTGATTCAAAGATAATGATCAGACATCCTTTCAGGCATCAGTCCTGCAGTCTGTAGAAAATGAAACTGTCAGTTAGCTGACAGGTATTTAAAAAATATTTATGGCTAGGGAAATTCTAAACATCATAAAAACCACTGGATTGTGCATTCCTGAAGGCAATCCCCAGGGTCATTCAAGCACATTAAATAAAGATTAAGCTACAGCATAGGATTTCTTCTTACTACACTGTACTTCTAAGGAAGGGTCCAGGATGATACCACATAAGGGAATCACCCCAAGCAGTCTGTGCCAGACATATTGGTTGAACAAGGAACACTGTTAACGAAAAGATAACAAATGGAAGCACGTTTCTATCCCTACTCACTGTAGTACTGTGTGTCTGGCGAGGGCCACTGTATATCACTCTTTCCTTGTCCCTTTCTCCACAGGATATTTATGATAACTAATATTTTATCTCAGAACTATTTTTATAAAAAGGAGATCGCTATATTTATCATTGGTCCAAAATTTGCAGAACCTTTCTGAGCCCCAATTAGATTTCAGAGAGAGGAAAACATAACAGTTAAAATCCTGGATTTTGATAAATGTAACATGTGGACATGATTTTAGAAGCAATAACTTTCTCCATACACCACACATTTTATCAGGTGAGAGTATCTTTGGAATTTCATGTCTGCTAAATTTTTTGTAAATATGATATTAAAGACTGGATTGGACAGAGTATAGTAGGCCCTTTGTGTTCTTGTAATTATAAATCACCTCTTTTGACCACTGCAAAATGAGTAAGTCCAAGGCTAACCCTCTGGGATTATGTTTTTCCTCTGGGATTATTTCAGGGCCAATCTGTGTCTTTACTTGGGATTTTTCTACTACAAGTATTGAGAAGAGACTTGGAACTTCAAGGATAAATCTCAGTGCTCTTTGACAGCTAACTTACATTTTGGAGCAAGAAAAAGTCAAGGAAGAAGAGACAAAGAAAGGCCAACGTACAACTTTCAGAATTTATTGGGTCTTGTAGCTCATCCTACAATTATATAAGTCAAACCAGTATCTTTCCAGGTAATTTCTTTTTTCATTAAAATGGTTACAAATGTGTTTCTGTGACTTCTAAATGAAGGAGTCCTGAAAGATCCCTTTGAATTTTCCATAGTACCACTGAACATTCGTGTAAAATATTAGATTTTTCTAACCATTGGAAAAGTTCAATCCAAATTAATAATTCACTGAGCACTGTTAAGGGGAAATGACTATAAAAGAACTTGTATATCATTATTAATAGTTTCTTAATTAAAACATTGCCTTCATAAATATTCAGACATTTATTGTATCCACAAACAACTTGTCTCAGTAAAGTATCATATTAATACTCAATTACTACTGTAAAGCCAACAGGCAAGAAAGTGGTTAATATAGCAGGTTTCACAGTAGAACAAGCCCTTGTTGGATACCTATGCTGTCATCTATTAATGGTACGGCTTTGAACACCCTAATTACCCTTACCACGATTTTCCTCATCTTTGGATTCAGCAAGGCACTGGCAATGCTGTAAGTGTTAACTGAATAAGGTAATCAATACTTTACTGTTATTGCATACAGTTCTTAATTGAGAAATGGTATTCCCACAGGTAGTCTCAGTTGCTTTTTCAGATGTTATCAATATGGTGAGAGATTGACTTCTGCATCCGAAGTCACACTGGCTGGAGACATTAGTTTCCATAGTGCTCTCTGTTCGTTATTCTGAACTTTGTAACTATCCTGGTGCCAGTCAATAACAGAGCCTAGGCAACCCTCTGGGCAGCGTCTAGTCCTGAATGTTACATGGCATCTCAAAGGATGCGAGGAAAAGGCCGAGGCAAAGCAAAGAGGACAACATTTTCTCTTACACGGTAAGTGCTTGCTTCCCTGCACACCTCTCTCACATTTTCATTTCCTACGTAACCAGTGGAACACAGTCATGAAAAACTCAATTAAGATAACCTTGTCTTAAAAAATAAATACACATTCAATTTATACCATTTCTTAGAACTAGTTTGTTAGGAAAAAAATTCTCATAATACTATTAAATTTCCCACTCAACTTTCAGCCACAGAACAAGGATTGCTGGCAATAATTGCTTTTTTCAGTGATTCACTGCAACTCAGGGTAAACCCTGCTGTAATTACAGTCTTGCAGAAGTACCTTATAAAGAGGCTCTGGACAGAGCCAAAATATAATTTTGTGCTTTCTGCCTCTTTCCGTAAAGGCTTTTCAGGCTTTTTATTTCTGACACTTATCTAGTGGGTCCATTTAGAGAAATTATCATTTTCCCTTGAAAAGCTAAGTAAGCAAGAGTTTAGGTAGGAGAACCACAAAACTGCCCTTCACATTGGCTTGGAGAGTTCATGAAACTAACTCTTTATCTGTGTGCTGCCCTAGATACCTGCTTCATTGATCTCACTCTGTGAACCAAATTTTTTTCTGTTTCTCTAGGCATGAAACCAGTAAATGACCCCTTAGCCCAGACATGGAGCAGCTTCAGCTCTCAATGAGGCACTTTGGGGAATCATGGATATTTTCCTTTGTTTTTCAATATCACATTGCAGCTGACCGATGAGTCTATAGTAGAACGTTAACTTTTGCTCTTTCAAGCTACAAAAACGAGTATATGTCACTTAAAACTTGTCATGTCTTAAACAGTATCATTGCCTTCCCTATCCCAATATAATGTCAAAAGTCCCTCTTAAATATATATTTATATAT
>NW_004955461.1:8464510-8499510 GCF_000276665.1 Chinchilla lanigera
TAAACAATAGGTCAAACAATATATAAAAATATATATAGAAATACATATATATATATTTGCTGATCTCTTGATCGCTAATCCTAGTTAGCCTATCCACATTTGTTAATTGATTTTACTCAGAAGATTTTTTTCTTTTTTACTGTTATACTTTCTTTTAAAAAAAATTTTATGAGTACATGTTTTAGTTTAAAATTATTACATTCCTCATGGGGATCGTACATGAAAGGATTGCTTTTAACAATGCCAGAAACACTGGACCCAATGAAACAGTTTTCAAACAATACTTGACAATCCTCAGAACAGAGACAGATGGACAACTGAATCACCACGATGTGATGAAAGTATTCCTGAGATGATGTTGCCAGCAGTCTTCTCACATTAAAATCACATATAAAAATGCCTGCTTTTCTCTCTGCCATTGAATTCCTCTACTGGAATGTGCAGTGCATTGGCTGAGTGTTAACTTCTGTATACAGTATTCTTTGACTATTGGTAAAATCTTTTAAACCATCTCTGCCACCAGCTTCACACATGCTGGGACTCACATGGCAGGTATCACACCCAACTACATCATTTTTTGAAGTAGTGTTCCAATTCTAAGTTCCAGAGAAAGAATCTAATTAGCCCAGCACGAAGCAGGGACCACATCTGTCACTAAGTGCTGGCCATGAAGGAAATCTCATGGAGAACAAACATTTTACCCTTTGAGAGGGGAGAAACACCACTCATTGCACAAGAAGCCATGGGTTGAAAAGATTTCCCCAAAAGATCTCTGCCCAATTTATTAAGGAAGACATTGAAACAGAAAATCGAAGTTCATCAAGTTATCTAGATAGTGAATGTAGTTCTGAACTCATGTCTGTAAAGGTTTTTTTTTATAAATCCCATTCAAAAAGAAAAAAAAAAAACTCATAATCTAATGCTTCATTGGTTAATTCCACCAAACATATACAGAAGATTTACTCTGATCATTCTCAAACCTTCCAAAAGTTTGAAGAAGAGAGAGCATTTCCACACTCATTTTACAAAACCACAATTACCCACAATTAGCCAGACAAGGATACTGTGAGAAAAGAGAATTACAGGCCAATACTCCCAATTAACGTAGATGCATACATCCACAACAAAATACTGTCAAAGTGAATGCAATAAAATATTAAAAGGAACACAATCAAGTGGAATTTGTCCTTCCAGTATGAGGGTGTTTTATACATTACTGCAATGGAAGATAAAATCATTCCAATAGAAGCAGGAAAGGCATTTGAAAAATTCAAACCCTATTCATGATAAAAAAGAAAACCTCTCAATATATTAAGCATGCAAGGAATGAATCTGAATATAGTTAAGGCCATGTATGTCAAATCCACAGGTAACAACACACTTAACAGTGGAAAGTTAAAAGTTTTTTTTCCCCTGTAAGGTTTGAAACAAGTCAAAGTTACCACTCTGGCCAATTCTACTCAGTATGGTACTAGATGTCTTGGCCAGAACAATTAGTCAAGAAAAAGAAACAAAAGCCATGCAAATCAGAAAGTAGGAATTTAAATCATCTATGTGTAGATGACATGACTTTAAAATAGAAAAAATCTTAAATACTCAACCACAAAATTGCTAAGACTATTAATTTAGTAAAGTTACTGTACAAAACTAATCAATATACAAAAATGAATAGTATTTCCATAGGCTAAGAACAGACTAAATATGCCAAATATCTCAAAAATACATTCACAATAGAATAAACAAAATTTAGGAGGAACTTTAAGCAAGGAAGTGAAAGACCTGTTTACTCAAAATTGCAAAACACTGATAAAAAATTGAAGATGACACAATTAAATGAAAATTTATTCCATGTTTGTGACCAGAAGTGTTAATATTTTCAGAGTCAGTTTTACCTCAAGTGATATATAAATTCACTATAATTCCTATTAGAATTCACCTAGTATTTTTTACAGAAATAGAAAACACAATCCAAAAATTCATATAACAACACAATAGATCCCAAATAACTAAAACAGTCATTGGCAAAAATCAACCTGGACATATCATACTACCTAATTTTAAATTATCTGATAAAGTTACAGTAATCAATGCAGTTTCATACTGGAATAAAGACACATAAGCCAATGAAATGTAACATTGAGACCAGAAATGAACCCACACAAATACAGTCACAAATATTTGTTGAACTCACCAAAAATATACTATAGGGAAAAAATATCTTCTGTAATAAATTATGTTTGGAAAAGTAGATATCCACATGGAAAATAATAAATTGTATCGTTATTTTATACCAGCTACACTAATCAACCCAAAATGGATTAAAAACTTAAACATATGACCTAAATAAAATCGTAAAATGATTAGAAGAAACCTATACAAAAGCTTCATTGCAATGGCCTTGATAACTTTTTTTGATGTAACAACAAAAGCACAAGCAATGAAAGAAAAAGAGTTAGTCAGACAACATCAAAATTTATGTACAGCAATGAAAAACAAAGTGAAAAGGAGAAAATAGTTGCAAAAAATATAATAAGGGGTGAATAACCCAATAATAGAAGGAACTCATATAACTTATTAGCAATAAATTGGTCCACTTTTTAAAAAGTGGGCAGAGACTGGAGGTTTAGCTTGGAGAGCACTTGCATAGCATTTACAAGGGCTTGGTTTTGATTCCTGGCCCAGAAGAGAGAAAGGAAAGAAAAGAAGGAAAGAAGGATAAGGGGAGGGAAGGGGAGGGAAAGAGGGAACAAAGGGAAAGACCTACACACACTTTTCTCCAAAGCAACATACAAATGACTATAGGGTATGTAAATTAAAGTCCAACATCACCATACATCAGGGAAATATAACCTGAAACCACAATGAGATATCATCTAATATCTGTTAAGATGTTATTCATCAGAAAGTTGAAACACAACAAATGTTGGTGAAGATAAGGAGCAATGGGAGTGTAAACTGATACAGCATGGAGAATCCTCAAAAGATGACAATGAAACTACCATATAATCCAATAATCCCATTTTTGGGGTTATGTACAAAAATTGATTCCATTGAAATGGAATCAATTTGTAAAATCAATTGCCTGCCCTTCCATGTCATTGTAGCATTATTCACCACACCCAAGATATGGAAACAACTTAAATTTCTATCAAGAGAAAAATGGTCAAGAAAGTGTGCTGCATATACATAGATACATTGGAAAAGAAAGAGATCAGCTTAGAGGAAAGGAGATTTTGCCATTGTGACAATTTGAATGAACCTGAAGGACATTACACCAAATGCAATAAGCTTGACAAAAAAAGAAAAATGCTGCATACTCTCCCTTATATATGGAGTCTGAAAAGTCAAAATTATAGAAGCAGAGAATAGAATGGTAGTTGCTAGGACTGGGGCCTTAAGGACTTGAGAAGATGTTGATCAAAAGGTATAAACTCACACAACATGTATGATTTCTACACTGCTAATGTAAAGCATGGTCACTATAGTTACTAATAATGTACTGGAAATGTGAACTTTTCTAGGAAAGTAGGTTTTGAGCATTTCCACTGCACAATAACAGGGTAGTATGTGAAGCAATCGATATGTCCATTAGTTTAATTACAGCGACAATGATAATTACTTCACAATGTATGTATGTACCAAAACATGTCTTGTACCACTTGAACATATATAATTTTTGTCAATTATACCTTAGTAAAAAGTTCAGATAGTAATGTTTTAGTTTTGGGGGATAAACAACATCTTTTTAAACAATTAAAATGATGATTTTAGATGTATTTCTTCTCTTTATGCTAGAAATGATACAGAATTTCACTAAATAAGATGATAGGAATTCAACAATGGTAGTTATATTGCATATTGTTGCCTTCAGATTAGTTGTTCAGATTATGAGATAGAAGCATGCGGGGCTGGGGGTTTAGCTCAGCGGCAAAAGCGCCTGCCTGGCAAACGCAAGGTCGTGAGTTCAGCTCCCGGTACCGGAGAAAAACCAAAAAAAAAAAAAAAAAAAAAAAAAAAGAGATAGAAGCATGCAAAATTGGTCAAAAAAATTAAAAAGAAGAAAAAAAAGTAAGCATTAACTGTTCCTTTCAATAGACCAGGAGAAATCAACGTTACAATTATCCCAGCTATCCTGGGTAGATATATATATATTTTTTCCTTTCCTTCTTTCTTTCTTTTCTCCTTTCCTGCATCCTGGTGCAAATTACTTTATACTTTATACATATATACATAATATCCAGATGGACTTGGAGGATTTACCTTAGTCTGTATGTCAAATGGTGACACACACTGTAGGAACAGGTGGTAATTTTTCAATATGGAGAGCTTGAAAATTGTACTCACTTCGCTGTTTGTTTACAGATTGTTCCAATGTGCTGTAGTTTATGTGTTCCCAGTAAAGATTCACTGATTGCGTGACATTTTTACTATTTTACCACAATATAGATAAATGGTCTCTTAAGATTCCTGCAAAAACAAAACAGGAAATAAAAAGCCACAGCTTAAGCATTGTAATAACAATTAAAAGGGGGTGACTGATGAGAAAATGGCATGCTTATTTGAGACATGGCTGTAAGAGCCACTATTCTTAATGACAAACCTTGCTTCAAGTGCATAGTGAGCCTTATAATATTAGCTAACAAGAGTAAAAGGCCATTATAATTAGAAGCACATTTAACTTCTGGGTGTGCAGAACATTATTAATAATAACATGCTTCAGTGAAGAAAAAGGTTCTGTGTTCTAGGAAAAATAGAAAGAAATGGCATAATTTTAAAGACATGATCTATTTAATCTTTATATCAACTTTTTTCATTTATGTCTTTGGATTTATAACATATGAAGCTGAACTATTCTTTACAGAATGGCCAGTTTTCATAGGTCAAAAAGGTGAACATTAGCAATTTAATATTTTTCTACTTATTTGTAAAAGTTGTATAAAATAGATACCTATTCATCTATTGGGGAAATTTCTAGAAGATTTTGAAAGTTGGAGTAAATGATTCACAAAGCATTGTGTCAATTTAAACCAGAAGAAGTAACTGACACCACGGACTGTGTCACGTGAAACCAGAAGGATTAACTGACACCACGTGTTGGATGGGATCTTCAGGAATGAAGAAGCTCTCAAGTAGTGGAGAACTTTTCAAAGACATAAGAAAATGGATCTGGGAGCAGTGCTGGGCAACTAGCCTGAAAGATCTGAGTAGTCTAGATAGGAAGGCATGAAAGTTTGTATTCACATAGGGAAAAGGAATTACTTCCCTTTGGCTGAACTATAGAATAGTAGTTCTCTACTTTTTGGAACCAACTCTGTAGAAGACAATTTTTCCACATTGTAGAATATAATGAAATAATATATAACTCACCATATTGCAGAATTAGTGGGAATCTTGAGCTCCCTTGAGTTTTCCTGAAACTACAGGGTCCCACCTGGGAATGAGGGAGACAGTTCACTATAGGCTTTACTTCCCTGTGACGATTTGTTGCCACTGTGATCTGATAGGAGGCATCTCTCAGGTAGCAATTTGAGCAGTGGGGCAGAGCCATAGTACAGATGAAGTAATGAAGTATCAATTACCAAGTGGCCAGCAGGACAAGTGCTAAAGACACAACTTCACAGTCCTGCCTAAGACTTTGAAAAACACATCCTCTATACTATGTACCGCAGGTATATGCTTTTGTCATTGTTGTAGAACTAAAGTTTAGAAGGTATCCTAGCATTATCATTACCCACTTTCTGGAACAGAGGTTGAGGCAGCATTTGAAAGGAGGCAGAAACATATTGAGTGTTTAAACATCAATGTTGTCCTGACCATCATCTACACACATACATGCACAAAGATTGTTAGTAATGTGGCATTTCATGTTTACCTCTAAAAACTGGTAAATCATACACTGATCAGGCCAATTAATTTTGGCTACTGATATATTATACAATCAGTTAACATGATTATGTAGAACTTGCCTATACTGTAATATATTTAGTGAAAAGGCAACACTCTTATCCCTAGTTGATTATTTTTCCTTAATACTTTTGTGTATCTGGAGAACTTTGTGGTTTCTAATTAGAAAGCATAGTTAAATAATTTCTGTGCTTTTCAGAATTTCTCATGAAGAACATTGATGAATTATTGAATGATTTAGCCCAGTTTCTTCCTGTTATCCTTGCTTGAAGTCCAAATGCTTTAACTATATTCCTGTAATCAGGAGCCATGAACCACTAGTTTCACCTAACAGCACGACTCATAAGAACACAGAGGAATTACACAGCCTCTCTAGAATTCTCAGCAAACTGAGCCCTTCACCTTGATGGGGCCTACCCTCTGCATTACTGTGAGCATGGTGGTTTCCTAGGCATGTTTGTAGCGAAGACATAGTCACTTGTCCAGCATGTACAGAATTTAGCTTGCACAGTGTAACTCAGAAAAGAAGCCAGAAAAAACAGACGTATTGCTATTTTCAAATTGCTTGTAGGATATAGTCACTCCTATAAACTCCACATGGTCTCTTTGTGAGGGAAGTATTATGATTGTTATTCTTCTCATCTTGATTTTACAAGTAGAAGACCCGAGAGGCTGGAGAAGCCAAGAACTATTTTTTTTCCTTTTGCATGCCAAGAATCTTAAATAACACCATGCACCACAAAATTAGCAGAGCTGGAACTTGCACCTAAACTTACAGTCCCTCTCCTTTTCACATACCCACCCACTTTTCCTGCAAAAAGTGTCTATGAGTGTTGAAGTGGGGAAAATGGACATAATGTCAAAATTTATTTCAGTGAAATAGCTGAAAACATTTTATCCATCTTGTCAGCTTTCAGAAGGTTATGCTGAAAAAAAAATCATAAAAATCCCAGTAGTTTAAATCACCAAAGGTTTTCCTTACATTCATATCCATGTGAGCAGGATATAGGTATGTTCTGTATTTGTTTCATCCCAGAATCCAGGCTGAAGGAACATATCCCATCTCAGAGGTGGCTGGCTGGAGCCAAAACAAAACAGCAGCCATAGGATCACCCGATGGTGCTTGATAGTCAGTTTTGGATATGGCAGAGCCAGGACTTCTGCTCACCTTCCACGGACAAACATGAGTGTCATGGAAATAGCTGATTTCCGGGGTGGGAGAAATCACCTTCCATGAGAAAGGACTCACGAATGGGTTCTGCAAATAGGGCCCTCTTTGAAAGGGATAGCAAATAAATACTTAAAAGGAAATTATGCATATATTTTCTATGTGATAGTAACAAATAGAAAATACACATAAAGTAGAACTAGGAAATGCATAGAAAATTTTAAGTAATGATACTCAAGCTTTGAAAGTGAGTCAAGTAGTTAATGTCTTGAAATATTCATAATGGATATTTTTTGACCATAACTGCCCTTCTTATCTACTAAAATGCAACTTCGTGGGGGTGACCTTCATCTCTTTTGCTCAGCAGTGTACTTTAACTCCGTTGAACTAGAAACTAAAGAAGTCATGGTTCCTGAATTGGTGGATAATTTTGTTTTCCTAATCTTTTAGATCAGTCTCTGTTATATAATATATTGTTAGATCAGCTTTTTATTCTTATGCTGTGAATCTTAAATATCTCCCCAAAGCTCCTATATTAAACCTTTGGTCCCCAGCTGGTGGCGCTGTTGGGAGCTAGTGGGGCGGGGCTTGTAGGAGGAAGTAGTTCTCTGAGATGTGCTCTCCAAGGGTGTATTGGGACCCTGGCCGCTTACTCGCTCACTCCGCTTACTTTGCTTTCAGCCAGGGTGTGAGTAGCTTTCCTCTTCCACGTGACTCTGCTATGATCTCTTTCTCCCCCACTACAGGCCCACAGCAACCATGAATAGAAACCTCTGAAATTTTGACCTAACATAACGTTTCCTCCTTTTAAGTTGTTTGTCTCAGATATTTTGTCACTGCAACACAAAGCTAAAGCAATTATATTTCGAAATATTTAATAATTGGCAAGTTTTGTCTGTTGTCAGAATAGACTTGATCACACAGAAGTCCCTCATCAAAAGTTTTTTGAACAAATGAAAGAATAATTGGATACATCATTGTAATTGGTGATCTATTTGAATTTTATTTATTATAGTTAGATATCTATATAAATAATACATATACAACATTTGGATTAGTTTTGGTTTTATTCTGATTTTTACTTGACTTGTGTTTCTGAGACTTTTTCCCATCATTTTGATTAAAGTAATATTTTATTATTAGTTTTTACTATTTCTACTGCTTTAAAATCTCTATATTTTTCTTGTCATTGCTTTTAAATATTTCCCTACAAAATGAATTAACAAAAATAAACATTTAACCATATCGTTCCTAACCTATCACAATACAAAAAAAAATTTTGTATCTGTCACAAGAAAATCTATCACAATACAAAAAATATCTCATTTTGTATAATTCTTAGGATTTTTGTTTGACATTTTCATTCCAATCTGTTTTTTTGAGCTGACATTAATACTCTTATTGCTGTTTTATATAATCCATGTTGACGTAGATCTCCTCACTCACTTAAAGGTATGTCTCACACCATTCTTCCCTCTTTCTCAGGCCTTCTTTCTTCTAGTTTTCTTCTTTTTTAGTTATAATCTCCATAGTCCTTTCAGTGGTAGTTTGTTAGTGATAGCTTTTGGTTCATTTTAAATGTTTTCATTTCATCTTCATTGTGGAATAATCATATTGTTGGGTATGAAATAGTACAGTAGTAGTTATTTTCCCTCTACTTTTTAAGAGATTTGCTGTCTGTCTTCTGGCTTCCACAGAGAAAATTGGGGCTGAGCCACCATCCTTTTTTGCAATCTGACATTCCTCTTGGGTTGCCTTTAAAACTTTCATCTTTATCTTTGATGTATAGCAGTTTAACTACAAAGCATCCAAGCTTGGGTTTCTTTTCCATCAGGTTGGCTACCTAAATCTGACAATTTGGGAATTTCATCATCAATTCTTTTTGAAGAATATTTTCTCTGTGTGTCCTCTAGTATCTTTTGTTCTCTGAAACAATCACATAAGGTTAGGCTTTTTCGTTCTACCCCATTTTCTTCTGCTTCTCCTTCATATTTTATATCTATCCATTTCTGTTCTATACTCATGGTAATTTTTTCCTGTCAGTTGCTTGCACAGATTCCTCAAGCTGTCTAATTACTGTCTTTTCCATTGCTTGAATCATTGTTATTTAATTTCAATGACCTCATCTTCTTTTGTGTATTCTTTTAAAATTTTTGTAGAGATCCAGTGTGTTCTTTTGAATTGCCAGTGTGTTATTCCTCTTTCATGTCTCTCAATTTTTATCTCCTTCCTTATATTATGTGTATAATAATTCCAAATCTGCAGCTCTAGGGAGTCTACCTGAGGCATGCTTTCTGATGACCCACACTCAGAGGGCAGCATGTCCTCCCTGTTCTACAGTTTTTGACTGTGAGCTCATCTCATGAGAGACTTTCTCGTCAAAAGTAATTGGTGGTCTGGACTGCAGGCATATCTCTCCAAAGGGGTTAGGTACCCAAGACTACTATCACCCAAAATGACTTTACTTCATCTCCTAACTTTTGATCTCCAGACTACAAAAGTGAACTAAAACAAAGGTCAAGTTTAAATACAAAACCCAACTGAATCAGGCCTTTGGGAACCTTTCTCCATTCCCACAGACCACCTTTCTTAATGTTTTCTTTGCTGGCACACAGGATATTTTTTCTGCAAGCCTTTTGTGAGGTGTGTCATGGTTTTATTTAAGAAGTACCAGTTCCAGTTCCCAATCTCTGCTCTTTCTCTCAGTCTCTGATTCTGTCATCAGCCAGTCATGGTAGGCTTCTCTTTTACTGCTAGGATCTTTCCAGCAGATGGACAGCTTTGGGCCTCCCTCTCATGGTCCTAGAAAAGGCTCTATCACTATATCCTTATTTCTCTGACCTCTACTAGGAATAAAGGGCAGATCAGCCTTTTTGGGGGGGTTCATTATCTTCAATGTTATTTACTCTCATTTCAGTTCTTGCCTGTGTTCCACCATCCAAAGTTTAAACAGAAGCTGTGCACTTTGTATTTGGCCCATTTCTTCTTCTTCTACTCTATTAATGTATATTCTGTGTTCTAGGAGAAGAGAAAGGTGGTTGATACCTATTAACTATATCTGTTCCAATCTTTAATAGCTCTGAAAAATAAGCATGAATATTTTGAACCTCAGTCTTGTCTTCCTCCCATTGTACTGTTACCTAAACATGGCAGAGAGCAAAATAAAGATTCATACGTGGATAATGTAAATCATACAGCCCCTAGGTGCAGCCTGAACCATTCAAATGCTTGAATCTGCCACCAAGTGTCTGTGTTCCTTCATTCTCATTTTATAAGATATTAGTTATGCAAGACAGCCTGTCAGTTCCAGAGGGAGGAGCACATCTAATGCAGAGATGGATAGTCCAGTTGGCTTTCTTTTTCTTTGGAATTTATTTATTGGTGATCTCTTGAAAGATAAACAATGTGCTAGAAGTTGTGTTTCCAAAGATAAACAGGACATCCCTCCCCTGCAAAGAAGTCACCAGACACACAACTTCATACAAAGGAAACCCTGCGAGATGGAAAGAGTTTCCTGCAGTGTGCAGAAAAGTTTTCAGAGGAGATGAACCCTGAAATAAATCCTTTAAAATTACTGAGAGGCCACTCCTTTGTGTATGTGGTTTTTTGTTATTAATGATATGTGCAAGTGACTGCCATAGACTCTCAACATACATCTGTTAATGACAAAAACATGGTCTAATTGTCAGAGGCTGGTATACTTAATGGCAGAAGGTACACAAGCAGAGTGAGTCTGATGAGATGTTTCTGCCAAATTGTAGATCTTTTGGCTAAATATTCATCCTTTGGGGGCCACTTTTTCTCTTTATATGTAAACATTCTCCTTTCTCAAAACCTAGCTAACTTCAAGTTAGTGTGGAGAAACCATCTGAGCAGGGAGGCAGACACCCACCAGCCCTTGTGCCAAAGGCTAGGGCAGGGTTGCGTGTCTGGATGTGATCCTTTTCAGCTACTGTTCATTAAGTTTGTATCAGCATTATTCGCTCTGCAGCCTTGCCTATTTATACAACAATTGCAAATATTACCATTGATTTCATTGGAATCTTTGATTATTACTGTCTCATAAAGTATAGAGATTACAGTGGAGACAGGCTCAGAAAGGAGACACTTAACACAGCCATAGTGGTCATAAATACAGTTTGTAATGATCATCTAGGGGCTCACACAGTGGAGTCTCTGTGTTCTCCATTAAAAGACTCTTAAGGGACCCTGGTCAGAGGAGATCTATGGTGTGGATATGAATGAATGAATGGATGAATGATGACTAAGATGAGAGGAAGGTACCTTCCTCTTTTTATTAGGTTCTGCAGTTTGGCTGGATTTATGTTTCCTTAAAAATTATTCAGCAAAGCAGATCACAAACTTAATGCAAAACTATAAATCTTTTGAAAATCTATATGAAACAATATTCAGTGTCCATGATTTGGTAATGTGTTTCCAGATTTGACACCAAAAGCACAATTCATAAAAGGATTTACTAAAAAGTACATCTCACCTGAGGTAAAAAATTTTGCTCAACAAACAATTTTGAAAAGAGAGTGAAAAGACAAGCTGTGGACTGGGAGAAACTGTTTGCAAATTTCTAAGCCTTGTATCCAACAAAGAACTCATATTTGTACTATGTAAAATTCTCCTAAAATTCAAGAATTTCTAAATGACACAATTAAATTAAATCAGAAAATGGGCCAAAGGCATGAGTAGCTGTTTCACTGAAGATATAAAGATAGCAAATAAGCACATGAATATAGCTTGACTAGCCATTGAGGGAAACACAAAGCAAAATCACAATGAAATGTCACTACCCACCAATCAGAATGACTAAAATAAAAGAACAATGACATCAAAGGTAAAGAAAGTCACTGAGACATTGCTGCTGGAACTGTAAAACGGTAGAATAACTTCAGAAAACACAATGCAAGTATCTGCAGCTTCTTTAAAAACTAAAAACTTAGGTTAGTTTTTACCCCAGAATTTGCACTCCTGAATATATACACACACATATATATATGTGAATGTATATGACTATGTATATATGAATGTATATGAATATATATATGGAATATCCATATATATGGAATATATCTTTACATATATGGAATATATTTATATGTTTCCTGATCAGGGAAATGAAGACTTATTTCATAAAAAGCTAATATAAGAATATGTTGTCAGCTTTACTCATCGTAAACCCCAACTGGAAACAACCTTCATTGTCTTCAGTGACTGAAGAGTTACATGATGGTCCAACTGTACTACAGAATACTTCAAAGAAATACCATGAATATTCCCAATAACCTTGGCAAGCCTCAGAGAATTATGCTAAGTGAAAAAGACACTCTCAAAAGGTTTACAGCCTGTATGATTCCATTTACATAACAGTTTTGAAACGGATAAATTATAGATTTGTAGGACAGATTAGTGGCTGCAAGAGCCAGGGGATGGCGAGGGGGGTGAATGTGAAAGGGGTTATGAAAGGGCAGCAGGAAAGATTCTTGTGAAGCTAGGATTCTTCCTCCTTTTCTTTGTGGAGTGGTTACATGAACCCATAGATGATGAAGTTACATAAACTAAATACATACCACGCACAAAAAGTAAAATCTGAGTGAGACCAGTGGATTGTGTCAGTGTCAGTATTCTGGCTGTTCTCTTGCACTATACTTTTGCAAAATGCTATCACTGAGAGATATTTAGTAGAGGGCACACAGGGATCTCTCTGTATGTGGAGTTACAATTATGCAAAAAAATTTTCGAAGTTCAATTATACAATATTTGAGAAAAGGCAACGGGAACATTCTGGCTTTTGACAGTGTGTGTCCTGAGCTGGCATTTCCAGCTCATCTGTGAGACTGTCATCTTCTGCCCGAAGCACATCTGTTTCCAGCTGCTCCTGGGAAACACCGGGCCCTGAAATGTTGTGCCTGAGGCAGAGATGCCACCTCAAAAGCTGAGCTGATTGCCCGGCTGTTTCCCCAAAGCCAGAATGCTGGCCATAGACCAGTACTCATGAAGAAATCCAAGCTCCTATGCCACAGACTGTGGGGCCACAGGACATTTCCTCTCATGGAACCAGGAGGAGGCTCCTTCAGACCAGTGGAGAAACCACCAAAAATGGTAGGTGGCAGAGATGGAGACCATGTAGTCCTGACCCATGGTCTTCAGTACCGGAGGCCAAAACAAGGCCCTCAAATTTCTCCACAGGGACTCCTCTCCTGGTCTCTCTGTGGCTAGTGTTAGCTTAGCTTTGAAAAGCAGCCTGAGCTTGGAGCTAGCTGTTGGGAATTCATTTCCAAAGAGAGGCAGCAGTATTAATGAGTCTGAGTAAAAATTTCCCATTCAAATCTTGCACCTCCAGAATGGGCTAGAATAAGTAAATTACTCCCTCCAAGCTTCTATCCCCTGTCCTTGAGGCACGATGGTTCTGATTTCAACAGATTAAAGAGGATAAAATTTGATAATGACCAGTCCAAGAATTAGTCAGCTCCAGTTTTCATAGCAAAATATAATGACCTGGATGGTATAAACATCAGAAATTTATTTCTCATAGTTCTGGGCCCTAGGAAATCCAAAACCAAGATTCCAGGTGCTCCGGTTCCTGGCCAGAGCTCTCTTCCTGCCTTGCACATACCACCTTCTCCTTCCCTTCCTCGGAGTGCAGGCACGGAGAGAGAGAATCTCTCTTATCAAACTGGGACCCTGCCCTTAGGACCTCATTTAACCTTAAAGATCCTGAAAGTTCTACTTCTAGGAATCACCTGAGGGGTTTGGGCCTTGGTATCTGGAGTTACCGGAATATAGTGCAATGACTAGCTGGAAAATAGTAAACATTTAGGATATGGAGATGCTTATAAATAGGTTATTTATTTTTATTAATATTCTGATGGTAAAAATAGAAATCAGGTGAATTAGCAGAAGGAGAAATTTATATATGAATAATAAAATGTTATCTTTCAAATCCAACTCAGAAAGGACACTGACTTTCAGGACGTTTCTGGAAATCAGAAACTGAAAGTATGTCAAGAGCCCAGAGAGACATCTTTCTCCACCTCTCCCTGTCTCTCTCCTACCCGCCGTTGTTGTAGACTGCTTTTCTCCACTTTTCAGGGTACGTGAAAAAGCTACAGCGGTCACCTCCACAGCTCCCGGGATGCCATCTCCTCTGTACAGTACACCAGCTTAGATATACTCATCTGCACAGCCAGTTTCTAATTTCCAAGGGCAGAAGTGAGCTTCTGCAGCTGGGTCAAAGGCCTTCACTGGAAATCAGTCCTGACAGACTTATTCTTTACTCTCTCAGCAGGAGAGAGAGAGAGAGAGAAAGAGAGAGAGAGAGAGAGAGAGAGAGAGAGAGAGGGAGGGAAGGGGAGAAAGAGAGAGAAAGAGAGAGAAAGCTTGAGAGAGAGAGAGAGAGAACAAGAGAGAGAGAGAGATCACTCTGCATATGCCTAGACTTGAATATGAGGTCTGCTACTAGTATACTACCCCAAAACTGGGTTGATCGCACCGTGACTCTCCCTACTTCTTGAGATCTTTATTTCTTTCAAAGCCAGCACACGTGCTCAGGAACACAATCCTCCCACCTCTCTAGCTGGGGTTTGCTCCCAAGTCTTTTCATGCCCATCAAGTTACCTCACGCACGAATATTCCAGATGTCCTGGGAAACTGTCCAAACAGTTCTACACCATTATGGGCCAAGTCTGAAGAGCTCCACAGCTGTCCCTTGGGCTGAAACTCCAGAGAGCCTTGTTACTACCTCACAGAATTTCCAAGTTCTCCGAGAATACTGGGAATACTGGCCTATTAGACAACATGGGAATAATCCCTATCCCCCACCCCTGTGGTTTATTTTATGACTCAAGTTTCTCAACCTCAGGACTGTCTCTAGCCAAGACTGACCCAGGAGTTCCATCTGGTAGGCAGGGTCCTTTCTCCTCACTGTTTCCACACTAGGTCTACAGCAGCCTGTATGTCCAAAAACCACGACTTCTGGAAATCAGGAACTGAAAATAGAGCAAGAGCTCAGATTGAAGAGCTATCGATGAGAGGCAAAATCGTAATGTATCATGCTGGCTTTGCGTCTCCTTCTCACTGTCACCAGGAAGAGCTGACCAGCCATGGTAAGGCCACAAGTAAAGCAAAGGTATTCATCAGGCCCTGTAACAAGACATGAAGGGCATTCTGTGTGGGGAAGAGTAAACAGTACGATAAACCTGCACAGTGAATGGTAAAGACCCCAAGAACCAGAAGAGATGAAAGGAAAGACACCTCATCATTTTTCTTTTCTAATCAACCCTCCTCCTCAGAGAATCTTTGGGTTGTGGAAGTGAGTAATTGTTGACACCTGGAACTGTTATACTCTTTGATTCATTTTGACTGAATTTTGAAAACATTTGCCCCAAAAGCTCTCCTAACTTGTTCCACTTAACTGACTTGCTTGGTTAACCAACAAGGCCCCATCCCCTAGAGAACATTCTAGATTGAGGCTGTCAGCAGGGATCTCTCATGCCCAGCAGAAAGCATCTGCTCTTGCTTAGAATCCCGGCATTTTCCTGAAAATTCTTTCATCAACCAAAGACGTTTTACAGCAGAGGAAGATAATATCGTTTCTATGAAAACTGCTGTAAAAAACTTTGTATCTTGCAAAGACTTAAATAAGTACATTGTTTTAAAAATTGCTGAAGAGTTATGTACAGTCATTATGACTATGATAAACCAGAGACAATATGATATAAAATCTAGAGGCATCCACATTCAGGGTTCAGTCAAATATATTCAATTCTTTCTCTAAAAAAAAAAGCCAGGAAAAGGGTAAGGTATACTTTATGGGTGTCTTTTTTACAGCAGAACTCTCAAAAAGAAGTAGACTGAAAGCAGTAGCCTATTCGGCCTCACTGTAGGTAAGCACAAATATATTTATATTAATAATTGTGTAATTTGAAATAAAATGTTGAAGCTCTATATGTACTTTTAAAGTAGTCCCTAATTTGTTTATTTTCATTTAACTAGTAAAGATCTGGTATCAGAAGTTTCTGGCCAGTTCCTTTGTATCATTAACCTGAGAGTTTGTGAAGCTGTTTTTACTAGTAGGAGTTCTGAAGTGTGAGTAAGGCCTGGTGTTTGAACCTCTAAGTCTCAGTATCCTCCCCTGTAAAGTGGGTATAATATATGTCTCATAGAAGTGATAGAGCGCTAGATAAATGATTGCTGTCTAGTGCTTAGCACATTTCCTAGCACATGTGAAGCATCTAGTAGATGCTGGCTATGGAGGCTGAACAGACAGAAAATGAATTCATCTACAGGGACAGTATGGTTTCCGTAAATTAGCCTCTTGCCCTATCAGGTTTCTATGTACCAGGATGTAGTATGTGACCATAACATTCTGCACAGACTAAACTACATGTAAATAAATATTAAGCATGCCTTTGGTGTGAAAGCCATATTTCTTCCCAATGGTCTGTGACCTTTTTCTCAGTGTTGGTGCATACAGATGTCCTATTGTGAGACTTAAGGGTTACATGTGAAAACCATGTCCAGTTGGCTACTTTAATGTGTGACTATTAACATAATACAGGTGTTCCTGTGAGATAAACAGACTGCAAGCTGACCTAAAGAAAGCTTTCCTGACACTTGTTTTGACCGCCCATACTCCTTTCATATCCTCAAACCCTTACAGAAGTTCAGCCTTTCAACCTAACAGGGTAGCATTGTGATAGAGCTGCTCTGGAGGCCACCGAGAAGAGAAGCATCAGGTTTTTCTGCATTTGGAAGTAGTATGACCCAGGAAACTTCCCAGAGGAGGTAACATTGGGTTGAATTGTATAGAACAAGGAGATAGTCTCCTAACAGAAAAGGTAAGAAGGGCTGTCTAAGACAGCCAGCTTTGTGTACAAGGGCTGGACCCCAGCTCAAAAAGAGAAATGAGGAGGAGGATCCCAGGCTGTACAGTTAAACCCACGAACTCCCCAGGAGGAGGAGATTCTCTGGAGAGGCCGTGTTAGACTACAGGGCACAGAAAATCCACCCCTAATGTGAGGCATACCTGGAGAAGAAGGCAGGGTCATTGAGTTCCCACTGAGTAAGAAAGGGATGAGCAGTAGACAGGGTCATTGGCCCTTTAATGGGATCATAACAAGGATGGCTCCCAGGGAAAAGCAAACACATTTCCCTGAGCCCAGATGACATTATTTCTATGAACTGGAATCTTGGAACAAGTCGTATGTGAGAAGCATCTTCAACAGTGAGTGACATTTATGCAGATGGCATTTGGAAGGTGGATTCCAGAGTAGAATCCAGAAAATATGCACAACAGCCCAGAGGGGAGCCTGAGGCATGAAGAAGCATGCTCTCAAATTGCATTTCTTCCGGTTCCTGCAGTTTCTGAGCTTATCTCCCCTACGCTCTGCCCTGGTATTTTAATCTCTAATAGCATTACTTGAACTAATTAATATAAAATTAATGCAGGCATTACCTAAAGTGGATAGTAATTTCATATTTTCCCTATCCTAGGCAACAACATTTTGGAAGTGCTTCCAACTGCCTACATAAAAATCTTGCAAAAATAGTGAAAGAGAAATATGCAAAGTGTTTTTAGTTGTATCCAAAAGTAATAGTGTACCTGAGAAAAGTATAGATTATAGTTCTGCATTATATAATTAATCAGAGATTTGCAACAAGGCGATGCTGTCAAAGAAGCATTTGACAATGTCTGGAGGTACACTTGGTTGTCACAATAAGGGGTTAGAAGTTATGGTCCTGGTATTAAGTGGACAGAGGTCAGGGATGCTACTCAACATTCTCCAATACACAGAATATTTCCTGCAACAGGGCATGAGGCAGCCAATGAACTATCAATAGTCTCAAGATTGACACCCTGCTTTAGACCATGAAAGAACAATTTGATTGTTCACTACAAATTTCTGATTTCATGATTCCACCGATAAAATGTATAAAATTGAAGGTACGAAATGATCTATGGCAAGCTGGTTGATCTGAATATATGGGACTGGAGCCCAAGCCTTCTGGACCAGCACTTTCTATTCTGGTGCACCAGATCCCCATGAACATGTGCTTTAATGCTGTGAACACTTAATTTGCACATTGAGAGAGAAGTCAGTGTATCGATGCTAACTATCCAGGTGGAGATGTGGCTCTGAGCTCAGGCCCAGAAGGGAAGGGAGGGATGGATATGCTTCTCAGCGCCACAGCCACATGGCTGTCACCCCCAGGAGCCACCCTGGAGAAGGGTGTGCAGCCACCCATCCATGATGTAGCTCTCTTTAATTGTGAGGAAAATATGAACAATTCGGGTCTGTTCTCCTTCTGGAGATGAAGAGTTTGTTTAAACCACGAGCATGTTATAGATGATTAAGCAACATGGGAGAGAAGAAGGCAAGTTGGTGAGTCTGAGAGCTCCAAACTTCTCCTTACAACTGAGGAATATGGCAGACTTTTCCTGTTTGCAGGGGAGCTGGCTGTGATGGAGGGGAGATGAATTGGGACATGGGGATGAGTGGAAGGGGGCTGTCCCTCACGCCCATTTCTTCCGCTTACTGGTAATGTCAATTTGGGTGAGACATTTCAGTTCTTGTGGCCTCAGTCTCTCCAGCTGTGAACAAAGACACCTGACTCACAGAGCTTCAGTTGTAGTCATGAGGTTAAGTGTGTCTCATTTCCTGGGTGAGGAAACTGAGGATCCAAAAAGCTCAGTTAGCTCTTTCAGATGACAAGCCTAGTGAGAGATGGAGGGGCATAAACCCAGATCCCTGATGGCCCAAAGTGAGTTTTTGCTCCTTTTCCATTTTAGGAAGCAATGTTTAATAGCTTCTTTGCATCAGCAGAAAAGGTTTCAGGCTGCAATGGCCCTGGCCCCAGTGTCAGTACCAAGCATTTAAGAGACCTCTCAGCTTCCTCACGCTCTCCCCACGTGTGGGCCTCCTTCTCAAAGCCATCAGGACCCAAGAAGTGGCTCCTTTTCTTATCAGCTTCTCTCTGAGCACTTCCCAGGAGCCCAATCTGGACACAACTATGAACACAGTCTCTCAAGATAGGAAAAGCAGGTGGATATACTAAGAACACCTGATGTCTGATAGTTACTGAACCACTTGACCCTGGGAGAGATTTGTTTAGGAAAATGAGGTTTCAAAGACTTAGAAACAGGTAAAGGCCAGAAAGTGTCAGATGGGAGACATATTCATTAGTAAACTTCCATGGGGTCCAATTAACTGATGCTTCAGAGACTTGCTTAATAATAAGTGCCCTTGGATAATAGGGTGGTGAAAATAGAATCGTTAATGCCCTGCAATTGCTTTCTGTGCTGCGAAGATGAGGCAAGACTAATAGAGATGGTCTGCACCTCCAGAATCAGTAAATATTAGGAAGATCAAATAAAATTTTCAGAGTCATTGAAATGCCTTCTTCTTCTGTGAATTGGGGCTGAATCCTTTGAAATCCTTAAGCCTGAGGCTGGTGGGCTGTTCAGTCACATAATGTTCTGTTTTGGAGCTAACCCTGCATTTGGGGAGGGAAAAGCCCATCCACAATGAGGCCCATAGGGAGAAAACACAGCTAAATGTGTTGTCAGGAGGCTTTAAATCAGTGATCTGAAATACAAAGTCACAGTGGTAAGGCAAATTTGAGGTTTAAGCTTTTTTTCTTTTCTGTTCACATTTGCCTGTTTCCAATTGTATGTACAATATGAATGACTCAAACCCTTTCCTGGGATAACCGGTCAATGGTTGGCCTGGGAGAAGCAGTATGACCATCACTATGGGATGCAGGGTCTGCTAGGCATGATCTTGAACCCCACTAAGCTTTAGTGTCAGTCAGGGAGCCTGCATACAGTCATGCTAACCTAGGGATGATGAAATGGGGCCATTTCACAAGCCACAAGAGGCACTTCACTGCATTAAGTTCTTCTTGATTTTTAAAAATTTCTTCCTTTATTTTGGCAATATTTTTCAAAGGAAGTATGCAATTTTTTTTCCTTCCTTTTTTTCACTCCTATAGTCAGCAGAGGACTGCAGATCTCAAAAAGGGAGCAATAGTGCTCAAGTTGCCCATCAACTACAGATTTCAGAACCCTCAAAGCTTAAACATGAACACAAGCACAGTCCCAGATCCATGTTGTCCTTAACCCACAGAATAAATAGGCCCTCAGACCTCCTGTGGAAGAAGACACTCTCAGTCAGTTATTCCAGGATTCACAGAGGCAGAATCAGAATGAATGAGCTCAAAATTAAAAATTACAATACAGGCAAAGATAGAAGCCATTGATGAGAGCAGCAGAAATACAACCCTTCTACCAAGCAAGGAGACAGTTCCCTCAGACCATAAGACTATGATATCACCTTTATAGCTTAGAAAATAAGAATATTTTAAAAATTTGTTTTAAATTAGGAATTAAAATAAAAAGTGAGATAGAATCAATATCTTTTGAGAGAGCAGATATTTTTCAAAATAGCAAAATAGAATTTGCTAAAGTAAAAAATACAGTCTTTGCTATCAAAGTCACAATGGACAGGCAAGACAGTACATATGTACACAGCTGAAGAAATACTTAGAAAACTAGAGGATAGAATTGCATACATTTACCCAGAAAGCAACACAGAAAAATGACATGGGACAATGTAAAAGAAGTCAGGAGATTTGGAACAAAAAGTGAGCAATTCCACTTAAGTCTAACAGAAGCCCAAGAAAGGGAAGGGTAGGGAAGATTAGCATGAATGAGGGTGAGATAGTATTCAAATAGCTGAAGATTTTCCAAGTTGATGAAAGATGGAAGCACTGTACAATGAAGTCTCAACAGACTTGTTTTATGATAGATGATATTGACAGAGATGATAGATGATAAATGATAGATAGATGATAGATAGATAGATAGAGAATTTAAGATCAAGAAAACACCACATGTTCTTCAATAGAACATTTGGAACAAAAAAAATGACTATTGGCCTATTTTTGAGTCAGCCAAAGGATAAGTAGCACACAGACTATCTTATTTACTTTCTTATTGCTGGCACAAAAATACCCAACTCCCACAAGTTAAAGAAGGAGAGATTTATTTTGGCTCACAGTTTGTGGAGGTTTCAGTCCATAGTCAGCTGGCTCCAAGGCAAGGTGGCATGGCAGAGGGGCAATGGTTCATGGCATGACAGGCAAGAAGCAGTGAGGGATCAGGTAAGAGGATATATATTTCTATACCCTTTTAGGTCATACCCACATGATCTACCTCTTCCCACCAGATTTAACCTTCCAAAATTACACCCAGGGGGGCTAGGATATAGCTCAGCAGCACAGTGCCTGCCTGGAAAGCATTAGGTCCTGAGTTCAATTCCTAGTACCCACAAAAAATCCCCAACCCCCCCAAAAAAATTCACACTCAGCTATAACCCTATCAGTGGACTAATCCAGTGATGAGTATCAAGCACCTATGACCCAGTCATTTCCCAAAAGCTTTGAGTAGGGGGATCTAGATACAAACCATAACACAGATAATCTCAGCTAACCTCAATACAAAAAAAAGATATAAATGCTAATGTTTAATTTAATGATTGAGATGATAGATACGTTAATATTATTAATGTTTTTGTACAGCACCTCTCACTAATGGCACATGGACATCTAATGGGTAGGATGCTGTTGTAGTCAGGATTTACAAGGAAACAATTATATAGAGGACACATAATTTATAGGGTTATTTTATAATAGTCACACAAAGGGTCACATGCCAAAAACTGCAGGAAATCTGTACACACACTAAAGACCCAAAGACCCCAGCTGAGGTCCTGGATCCCACGGCAATGTCCTGCATGAGTCCAGCTGAAGACTTAGAGCTCCTAACAATGCCCCCCACAAGTCCATCTGGTTGTCTAAAGCCCACAACAATGTCTCATGCAGGTCTGTTTCATGGAACTGCACTGGGAAGGTGCAAAGGTCAGCAGTGGAAGCTAGAAAGTCTGTTCCAGTAGGATGAAGGATCTGTGCCAGCAGGCTGAGGGATCTGCACTGGAGCCAGGACATGACCCTCAAAGTGAAAACCAGAGCTCTCCAGAAAAGTACCACAGCCATCCTCAGTAATAGCAAGGTCCCAAGCTCCTCTGATGATAACAACTGAGTCCATATCAGGAAAGCCAGCATGACAACCCCCTCCAAGAGAACCAACAGTCATAGGAGAACCAACAGCTCCCTAATAGCTTTTTTCTTCCTCTCCAGTTCTCATTTTTATTTTGCTGGCAGCAATCCTGGGCCTTTCATACCCAGCACCACACTGATTCAGTTTAGCTGGGTGTTACAAGAGGACTACCAGTTGTCAATCCACCATAGGATGTATTGCTGTGACTCAGGCTCACCAAGTCTGTCCTTGGTAATTGGTTATTGAGGAGGTGAAACTCAATAGGATTTGCTTCTTCCTTCCCAGATAATTTCCTCTCCCTGCTGTATTGGTTAAGAAAATGTTTGTATAGGTACCGAAGTAAAAATATTTGAATTTACATTAATGTTTCCCTGCCTAAGAACCATGTTACATTGGATGAGTTCATGCAATTCTGTGTCTCCTCATTTAATTGGGGTTATAATAGTACCTGTCTCAGCATAATTAAAAGGCTTAAAGGATGTGTTAAATTCTCAGAATAGTGTTTACCATTGTCTTAATCTGTTCCCTGGAGTTATGACAAAATACGGAAGACCTGATAATTTATGAAGAATAGAAGTTTATTTATTTCATTTTTCTAAAGGCTGGGGAGCTCAAGATGGTGCCAATATCTCCTCAGTAACGACTGAGGCCCTTATGGTAGCATCATGACACGGTAGAGGATTTCACACAATGATACAGCAAGCTCAAGTCTCTCTTTCCATCCTTATGAAGTCACTAATGCCATCATGGGGTGCCTTATCCACGTGAACTCATCTAATCCCAAAACCTAACCCAACGTCACCAACATATTAATATGGGAATTCAATGTCTAACACATGCCTTTGGGGGGACACATTCAAATTATAGCAATAACACAGTTAACAAACATTGACTCTTGATTTTTTTTTAAGGTACATTGTTTGATTCAGCTTACCTTATTGTGAGAGAGTCTGCTGAGACTGGCTTAGCCTATCTGGAGAAGGGAAGAAGGAGGGAATGTTGTGGGGAGGCTGAGGGACAAAGACCAAGTATTGTCTAACTCTATCATTGTAAATCTGGATGAAATACTTTACAAAAGCAATGGAAGACTAACCAGACAAAGATCTGTGATGAAAATCAGGATGAATACTGGGGTAATGTCAGATCCTCTGGAGTGTTCTCATTACTGGGTCTGCTCATGGAACCACCTCTCTATAGGGTTACTCCAAGGATGGCTTCAGCAACTGCTGAGCAGTGAGTCACAGAATACACACGCGTGAAGATGTGGCCAGGTAAAGAGCCCAAAAGGTTCAGTCCTAAGAAGACTTAGGGGTGAAAAAAATGTAAAAGGAGATAAAGGGAAAGGAAGTTTCAGAAAGTGATTAGACAAGGAAGTCAGTGATATGGGGGGACAAGAGAAAAACGGTGTTCTTCACAACTTCTTCCATCTAAACCATAGGCAAATTAAACTAATCATCATTCATAATAAACTCATTAGTCAATTTTAGAAAATTAAAACACAATACCTGCTTATGAAATGAAACACTAAAAGAAAGGTACAGTCGCGGTAACAGTACAAACTCCACATGTTCCTTCCTTCACCTATAAAATAGAACTTGGAATTTACTGTTCTGGTTGTCTTGAGGAATGCATAATACACTGTATGAAATCTGTCTGAAAGAGCTTCTTAGAAAATTTTAAACACTGCAATTAACTGCAATCTCTCCAAATATTGTTCTGGATAATGCATGGTCAACTGTGTCTTGGGCTGGTGTCTAAGTAATTGCCTTTTGTATATATACTTGTGTGCATCCTGTTTGGGTAAATTTAGATGATGCATATTTCCTTGTATCGTGTTCTACTTTGATTTTTTAAAGGATCCATTATGCCCTTTTTTACACCACAGTCTGCGCTCTCTACCTCTCCTCTTGGCTTTCTGCCCTTTTTGCTTTCACAGGACAGAAATTCCTTGGAAGGAAATGATTCTCATTTCTGGTATAATGTGCTGCTTGTTCTCTGTCTAGGAAGTGAGTTAGCCAGCCAGGCAGCCCGGGTCCTGTCTTGAATCCCATCTGCATTGTCATGAAAGATTTATTTCATATGCGACCTACTTGCCACTGGTTTCTCCCCACTGCCAAGAGTCTGTCTTTGAGGAAAGTGCACAGACATAAGTGAGTCCTAATTGACTGGCGTCATTCAGAGGAAGAAAATGACAGGAGCTTAAAACAGACCATGCAGTGTCTTCTCAGGCAATAATTTACATATTTCCAAAACCTCCTGTAAGACTGAGACTCAAAGAACGAATACAACATGCATGAGATCTCCAGTTGCCACTTCAACTTGAGTGTCCAGGCCTGCATCTGGCTCTCATTTCATCAAAATCAGAGACTTGGTGAGCCGAAAAACATCATATGGCCAAGAGTCTGAACGTTTATGTGAGCATGCTAAGCCTAATGAATTTTCTGAATAGTATAGCGAGTATTTACACAGAGAGTTTGTTGTGCTTGATGCTAAATTTGCATGTAAGACACATTCTATCCTGCTAATAATTGAGTATAATATTACCACAATGTGAAGACTGAGAGCTTAGGGTTTTCTGAATGTGACCTCAGAGCAAATCCAGAAGCCAGCAAATGGAATCTCCAGTCCGATTTCTGCTACTAGGAAACCATGTGACCCTGGAAACATCATAGTATTTTCCTACATCTCAGACTCAACTGAAAAGTGGAATTCATAAACACAGCTAGGTCCTGGAACCATTATGAAGACTAAAGAAGAAATATGTGATGCAGAGAAATAAGTTTAAAAAGTGTATTTTTCAAAATATGCCGGAGCTGGGCATAGTGGCACAAGCTGTAATCCCAGCACTTGGGAGGCTGAGGCAGGAGGATTGTTGTGAATTTGAGACCAGAGTGGGCTACAAAGTGAACTCAAGGCCAGCCTGAACTGCATAGCAAGATCCTGTCTCAAAATGAAAAAAAAAAAAAGGTCAGAAGTTAAGTTCAATGTTTTAAAAATGCATATATATGTATAAATAATGCCAAATAATCTTAGCTAATCTGTACTTAACTTAGAACTTGCCCACCTTAATTAACCACAGAATACTCTCCCCAAAGGTACTATAATTAGTACCCACAGAAAATGATTTGGGGGAAATGTTTTTGTGAAACATTCTTGCAGAGCCTTAAACTAATGCTGAATTAATTATTCCCCTCCTTCTCTGGAGGCACAGACCACACCTACTCTGAAGATCCAACTTTCTCCACCTCCATCTTGCCCCTCTATCCTGCAGGCTGCCTTAGGGTATGGAGGCAAAAACTCTTGCCGCCTTGCTTAGGAGAATCACAATATCCTCCGCAGTTTCTGACAAGTATGAACTGTCACTCATAAGAAAATGGTAGGAGAAGCCATATGATAAATTGATGACTTTTGAGCACCTCAAATCACTGTACTTCTGCTGCCAGAGAATGGAGGCAGCTTTGACAGCAGGCAGGAAGAAGCTGGAGAGTTCTCCTGAAGTTTCCCCACTAGTGAGCAATGCCACCTGGATGCCCACCTGGCTAGAGGCTCGGGTAATCTGAGTCTGGGTTTCTGGAGGAGGATTAAATACTTTGCCACCTGATTTTCCCAACATGATGAATTTGTCTGTTTACTGAAGAGTCGAGCACCATGCAGCAGGGCCTTCAGTGAGGTGTCAGAGGAGAACCTAAATTTTACAGTCAGATGCAACCAATTGATTTATGACTTCAGAATCCACCAGCACTGCATCATGGACCATGCCTGTTTCCTTCCTGACAGCCATGTGATTGGCTCTAGCAGGAGCAAGGCATGGATGCGTGGACACTAAGGTCATGGCTCATTGGAAGTTAGGACTCCCTGTGGAGGTGCATTCAATGCCAAGCATCAGTGAAGTGAGTAGCATTTCCTACGGGGCAGGCACTGTGCTGGATACTTTCCTGAGAGTGGAAGTGACTTTATAACACACCTGGATCACTGTGGTGAATACCTTGGTAAGCTGTCCAAGCACTGACCAGGACTCAAACACTTGTGTGTCACTGCTGAGAGTTAACATCTGAGTCTTTCCCCTCCTCCAGCACAGCCTTCTGCCAAAGGGACCCACCCCTTTCTAACAAGAGTATCCAATGCCTTGTCAGTGAGAGGCTTCAACAACACAGTCTCCCAGCCCCAATTCCTGAGGGTTGTCCAACCCTCGATACCCCTGTTGGGCCAGCTGAGGCAACTGGTGAGGTTTCACTGGAGCTTGCCATCTCTAGCTGCCTGATCCTGCATCTCTCACTCCTTTTTAGGTGTTGCCCTGTAGAGCACACCCCATAATCCTCATGCTTCCACACCCTGTCTTCATCTCAGAGCCTTGTGTTGGGGAAGCCAGCCTCCAGTGAGCAGATGCCATGTTCCAGGCAGTGTACCAGCTCTTCCTTACCTGCAAGACTGTATGTAATCTCTGGAACCCTGCACAAATCCCATTCCACAGGTAAGATTCAATGCTGTGAGACACATCCCAGGTGATGAGGGGCTATAACTGGGCATAGCAATGTGCTACAGACTTCCCAGGTCATGTTAAATTATGTTATGGGATATGGATGGAGGGCAGTAGAAAGAAGAAATGCCATCCCCTGTGGGGAGACTTCTTCCCATTCATCCCATCCCCACAGACCTGATACGAGTACTCTGTATTCCAACCCATCTTGTTTATGGTTCTGTTTTTGAGTCTTTTGTGTTCTTAGCCTTTGGGATGTAAGTTCCACTTAAGCATAGATGGTGTTTGTCAATTATGGTGATATTCCATCACTGTAGTGAATGTGAAGAATTTCATGTGCCTGACACTCTCCTGCCTCTCCTCCTCCATCTCACATAAGCCCAGTGCAGCAGGGCCCCCTTTTGTTTGGGGCCTCTTATATCTTCAGCTCTCACACAAAGATTGACATAGTAAGACCTAATAGTGAGTTTTTAAAGAATGGATAAGTTATGAATGAATTCATAAATTACTAATCCTAATGCTGACAAATAGGTTCACAAGTGCAAGAATAGATGATTAAAACTATCAATGATCAACACTAATTATGCATTCTATATTTAGAACTGCATTAGGATTTGGGCTTGTCTGAATCTAAACCTGCTATCACCACACACACACACACACACACACACAAACACACACACACAACATTCTTTACATTGTACAGCACTGCAGAAGAGTATAGCAGAAAAAAAGTACTAACTGGATAGGACGTCTCCTAGTCTAAGAGCAAAGCATTCATGCACTTCACTTATTCATCCAATAAGCGTTTAGCTAATGGTATTTGGATGTAGTCATGAGCAAGCTAGAGAGGGCTTTTAGCTCAGCAAAACACATGTGCTTCTCCATTAATTACAAGGTTAAAAACATCATTTATGTTGTTACAATAGTGGGACAGAATAAACTAATGCTGCAACTTGTGTCTCAGGATGCCTGGTTTCATGGTGGTGTGTTTTTGTTTTGTTTTGTTTTGTTTCATTTTGAATACCAGGGACTGAATCCAGCATCTTTGCACTAAGCTACATTCCTTAGCCCTCTTTAAATTTTGGGACAGTGTCTTGATAAGTCAATAAGTTGCCCAGACTGGGCTGGAGCTCACAGTCCTCCTGCATCAGCCTCCCAGTGGGCTGGGATTGCTGGTACCTACCACCATGCCTGTTTTCTGGTTTGATTGGCATCCACAGCTACAGGATCCAGCCAGAGAGAGACTGCCAGTTAGCATCTTTGTGAGACCTCAGTGCCTGCTGCTCCTCCAGGAACAAACACTAATTTCATGTGAGAATACAGGGGAGGAGAGAGGAGTCAGACAAATATAAATGGAGAATATTTGCAGTCCAGAAACGCCTCTCCATAGGGTACCAAAAGAAATCAAATCCTGTGGAGGGGAGAGGAGGAGGAGGAGGCAGCAGAACTAGTGGCGTGCCTAGCATGACTGAATATGAGTTCAGGTTTAAATTTTCTGGTAAGAAAGGTACAAGAAATCCAACATTTACATGGTCTTGTGAGCTTTTCTTTTCTGACTATAACAATCTTATTTATAAATGAATTTAGAATTTTCAAATATGAGAAGTAATTTGTTTGAGATTCAACTCCACATGTACAGAGTCTGATTAAATCTTTAGCTTTGACCGTGACCACAGAAATCCAGTCATTTTATTGTTCTGTCTGCTAATTAGAGCTGGAGACTTTGAATTTAATTGCTTTAATCTTATGGTTGTTCTAGAGACCTGGATTGCCAATTGCAGGAGAGGTGACCTAAGGCAAATACATCAGTTATTTACTCTGCTTCAGTTAAAGGATGATGACACTTTTATGTCTGAGAGAGAGAAAGAAAAAGATTCTTTTTTCTGTCTCTCCTAACACCTACTTCTTAGCAGGGCAATGAGGGCATGCACCATAGAATAGCCCCTTCAGGCCACAAGAATGAAGTTAACCTCCTCCTGCAGGCTCTACAAGGGAAAACAATGTTTACCAAGTTTAACTGGGAACCAGCAAACCATGCATGGAAAGAGTGATAAGACAGTGCTGCAGTGACATTGCCCTCTGACTAGAGGGAGAGACGTGGGATCTGCAGGTTACTTCCAGCAGGCAACAAGTCCAGGTGACAGTCACTTTGTTATTTTCTTTCCCCAAATGATGGGGATTCTTGAAAGATGTCAGTAGGCACCCCAACTCCCAAGAGTGACTGGGAACAATCAACTGGGAACAGACCCTACAAATTGATCCAAAGAAATTTTAAGTCTCCAGAGAGCATCACACACCTCCAACAGGGTGGGTACATCCAGAAAAGGGGACAGGGGAGGACCAAGAGAGGCCTCAGCCCCAAGCAACAGCGTCTCCTCAGGCAACAGACTCTCTGCAAGGCAGGCAGAAGCAAGTACAAAGGTATATTCCACTTCCAGACACTTGGGATCCTCTCTAAAAGTAAGTGAGTTAAATATAGTGCACCAAAGAACAAAGAAACATATCTCAGAGACACTCAAATTTCAGGTCACTGTAGACTACACTTGATGTGATATCTATAGGAAAACGGTTGTAGGTGAGATTTTGACAGAAAGGAAAATAAGTCCAGAAAAGAAAGAAGTTTGCAAGTATGAAGGTTGAGTATCAGTAAGACACTAACTAGACCATAGAAATATTTTGTCCAAAGGACTGATACTTAGAATATATAAAGAGTTCAAAAAAATCAGACTACCCTCCCAAATTTAATGACCTGATCCAAAAATGGGCATCTGAAATAAATAGACACTTCTCAGATGAAGAAGTACAGACAACAAGTAAATATATGAAAAACTGCTCAACATCACTGGTCTTTTGTGAGATGCAAATTAAAACACTGAGATTACATCTTACTCTACAAAGAATGGCTATCATCAAGAAATCAATAACAAATGCTGGCAGGGCTTTGAGGAAAAAGAAATGCTCCTCCACTGTTGGTAGGAATATAGATTGGTGCAACCACTGTGAAAATCAGTGTGGCGATTCCTCAGAAAACTAGGACTAAAGGTTCCATTCAACCCAGCTCTACCCCTTCTTAGTATCATCCCAGAAGAACTAAAAGCATCATACCACAGTGATATATGCACACCTTTGTTTAGAGTGGCACAGTTTGTAATAGCTAAATATTAGAAACATCCCAAATGCCCACCCACCACTGAATGGATAAAGAAGATGTGGGGTTTTTTATACAGTGGAGTACTACTCTGCCATAAAGAGAAACAAATTTGAAGCATTTCTAGGTAAATGGAAGTACCTTAAGACCATACTCTTAAGTGAAATAAATCAGACACATATGTTTAAATATAACATGGTTTCTCTGGTGTGAGAAAATAAAGCCCAAAATGTATAATACATATTGGAAAATAGGGTGAAAATATTCAAATGAGAAGGGGAATAAGGGAGGAAAGAAGGAAGGAAGGGAAAAGAAATAAGAATAGAAGGAAAAAAGTGGAAACAAAGCTGTGTAAATAAGAGGGGGAAGAAGGGTTAAAGGTAGGGGAGGAGAGTGGGGCAAAATAATAGTGATATATCATGTACGGGTACAAATTCCTTGTGATGAATGTGATCATTATGTATATCTAAATGGTACCAATAAAATTAATTGGAAAAACAGAGAATTTGTTGTGTGTCTCTTCTTGTTTCCAGGACACCTAGATAGGAAGTCCTACCTTAATGTCTGCTTTTCCCATTTCTCTCACTCACTGCTCTCACACCGAGCAGTCTCCCCTTACAGGGAAAGTCATCAGGGAGGCCACCAGCATCTGGGAACTTAAGCCATATTTCCCACTATAGATGGGAATAGGGAGCTAGGGATCTTCAGGAGGAAATTTTGTAGTAAGAATGAGCAGGTTAATGAAACTGATTATTAAGAGAAAAATAGTACTAAGAGGAGGTTTTAGAGCTGTTGGGGTTTGGAACAAGAATTAGCTCCAGGTCCAGAGAAAAGCAGTAAAGCATATGTAATTATAAACAAAAAGTAAAAACGCTAATGGTTTCATAAAAAAATCTGCAAGGTACATAATTGTAGTATACTTCGAGTCAGCAGAGTACCCTATTCACAGGGTTATGCTAAACTCATTACATAGTCATAGTTAAAAACTAAATGTTGACTTTCCTAGAATTATTATGTTATCTTGAGAGTTTCAGATAAAGAGAAGGACCTCTACCTTTTAGTGGAAGTTAGAAGCAATGAAATGCCATACCACAAATGAAGCTAAGAAAGATATTTAAATACATATTAGTTTACATAGTATTGTAGATATGCTATTTATATATATGAATTTAAATGCTGAAACAGATAGCCACAGCATATAAAGTAATGTTCTCTGGGGGATGGCGGGTGGGAGTTTCCAAGTAAAGAGGGTGAAAAACGGGTTATGAAGACAAGTAGAGTTCTTCAGCTTTAACAGCGTGCATGTGTTTCTTTGGAAATAACAAAAATCAACTATAGAGATATTTCAATAGCTGTTCACCAGTAACTTTTTCATCACTTGGACAAAGTGCCTGACATACTGGGAGGAGGGATTTATTTTGGCTCATGGTTTAAAGTTTGAACCTACGATCAGCTAGTTTCAAGACTAAAACTTCATGGTGGAGGGTGAGGCAGAGAGGAACTGCTCAATCCATGGCAGTGAGAATCAGGGAGGGAATACGAAAGCCAGACAGAGAGACAAGAATACACACCTCTAGGTTATGCCCCAGGGGCCCATCTCCACCACTCAGGCCCCAACCTCTAATAATCCATTCAGCTATGAACTCATCAACGTATTGATCTAATGGAAGGGCCAGTACCCAGCTTTCAAAAGGTGGCCTGATAACCTTACCTCTGAACACAGACAAGAAGACATTGTAGAAGCAGGAATTCATTCTTCACAGGTGGGTTTCATTCAGGTTGGCCAATTCAACTTTCATTGCAGAGATGTTGCCTCATGAAATTAATTATTTTTACTTTGAAACACATGACATTTCCTGATATATTTACTATCAAAAATATTGTACTCTTGGAGACTTCTCCAGGAGCAATAGTGTCCAGCTTCCTGTGAGTTGTGTAAGCTGCTCAGAAAATCAGTATAACCTATGTTCCATGCCTCTACCCAGACTCTTCAGATGCGTTGGGCCTCTCAAATTGGAATTTCTGTCATCAGCACTCAAAGCAAATATTTCCCAGCACCAGGTCCCAGACAAAACATTAGGCTCCTGAGTCTTCTCTCAGACCCATCTGTGAAGTTCATTATAAAATCCAGTTTTAGAGAGAATCTTGCTACGTCCGTTTAGCAATTACTCCACCTACCTTGATATCGCATCACTCTCAATATGTGAGCAATCATCTCATCGTCCACTACTCCTCAGGGGATATTTCATCACTCTGACTGGACTTTAGCAAGAATCCTGCTAGGTCGTTTAGCCAGCATTCTTATTTCTGATGTTTCCTCTAAGTATTTTCCATTCTCTGACCCCAACCCTGCTTCTTAAAGAAGTATTAACTGGGTAGGATGTCTCCTAGCCCAAGAGCAAAGCACGAATGCACTTCACTTATTCATCCAATAAGTATTTATCTAATGGTATTTGGATGTGCTCATGAGCAAGCTAGCAAGGACTTTTAGTTCAGCAAAGACACATGTGCTTTTCCATTAATTACAAGTTTAAGAAATCATTTAGGTTGCTGCAGTAGTGGGTGAGAGTGAAGCAGTGACCTTGGCAATGTTTTTTGGGGGATATCTCACCAGAAACACAAACAAGAAAAGCAAAAATAAACAGCAGGGACTACATCAAACTAAAATATTTTTACATAATAAAGTAAACTATTGGCAAACTGAAAAGACAGCTAATTAGAGCAGGAGAATGTGTTTGTGAGCCATGCATCAGATAAGGGGTTGAGCCATACATCAGATATACTCTACATGTATACAGAGTGGAATATTATTTGGTCTTTAAAAAGGAGATCATGCCATTTCCAATAACACAGATGAACCCGGAAGATATTACTCTAAAAGAAATAAGCCAGGAATAGATAGAAAACTACTGTGAATCCTCATTTATATGTGGAATCTTAAAGAGTCACAGAAACAGAAGACAAGATGATGATCACTAGAGTGGAGGTGGGGAGGAGATGGCAGAGGTGGAGAGATTTAGAGATTTAGGTGTAAAGGGGTTCAAAGTTGCCAAATGTAGAATGAATCAATCTAGAATCTAAAGTACAACATGGGGACTATAGCTAATAATATTGTATTATACACTACAAATCTGCTAAGAGAGTCATTATTTTTTTAGAATTCTAGTGACAAAAAGTAACTATGTGGTATAAAGAATTAAAAAAAATCAGACCCCCCCAAATTCGAAGACCCAGTTCAAAAATGGTCATCTGAGATGAATTTCTCAGATAAAGAAATACAGATGGCAAATAAATACATGAAAAATGTTCAACATCATTAGTCATTCAAGAAATGAATTAAAACATTCAAGTCGTTCAAGAAATGAATAAAAACTAAATTAAAAGAACACTGAGATTCCATCTCACCCCAGAAAGAATGGCTATCATCAAGAAATCAACCAATAACAAATGTTGGAGGGACCATGGGGGAAAAGGAACACTTTTCCACTGCTGGTAGGAGTGTAGACTGGTACCACTGTGAAAATCAGTCTGGAGATTCCTCAGTAAAATAGGATTAGAGGAACCATTCAACCCAACTATTCCTCTTCAGGGTATTTTTTCAGAGGAACTAAAAACATCATACCACAACAATATATGTGCACCCATGTTTATAACAGCACAATTTGTAATAGTTAAGTCGTGGAAAAAACTCAAATGCCCATTAACTGAAGAATGGATAAAAAAGTTGTGGTATTTTTATATAATTATATTACTCAGCTATAAAGAAAGATAAACTCAAGGCTTTCATAGATAAATGGTTGCCATTAGAGACCATACTCATAAGTGAAATAAATAAGGCTCACATGTATAAATATCATATTGTCTCCCTAGTATAAGAACCTGAAAGAGTGAATGAAATCTAAAACGTTCAATAGATAGTGAGAAAGGGAAAAAATGCTCAAAAGGAAAGAACAACTGGGTTTAGGGCCAGGAGAAAATGAAGAAAGGGGAAAATATGTATATATATATGCACACACACACACGATGGCCGTGATAATTGTACTACTAATTTCTATTGCTTTCTTGAAAGGAATAGTTGATATTTAATTGTATGATCATTGTTGCAAGTCTGTATTTGTTTATCTGAGTAATTACTATGAAGATAACAGTATGTAATGCAACAACCATTGTTAAATTCTTCTCACCTCATCTGAAGTTCTGTATTGTTTATATTGTTTTTACATTGTTTTGTTTACATCTGTGTTTGTTAATATGGTTTGGTTCTTTTATCTCTAAAAATAAAATTTAGGAAAATATAAATAAGTAAAGTTTGTGTCTTTACATTAATATAGTTTATTAAAATAGATGTATGTACTTACATTACATATTTATAGGAAAAGGAAGAGTATGATATGATCTTAGCATTATTTTTAATTGACAAATATTCTTATTCTCTTCATGTTTTTCTTTATATTTCAAATTCTCAACATTGAATATATAATTCTATAATCATAAAAACAACAAATTCTCTTAAAAAGATAAAGACAACACAAAGTTTATTTTCAAAATGAAACCTACCAATAAAACTATGAAATAAAAAATAAATAAATAAAGTAACAATATGAGATGAGGGGTATAATATTTTATGAGAGAAATAGTACATATACATATATATATAATACACAATGTGTATAAATAACAAAATGAATCAAAAATCCCTCTGTATGTGTCCACATATTCTCACTACATTTAACACTTCCTATATTCTTAGTTATTTTGCTCAGACTGTCGGTGTGAACATTCCTCCTCTCATTCACCAACATCTGTATCACCAAGTCTACCTTTCCAGTCTTCTTAGCCTGTACATTCTTTCCATGCCCAGATTGCCCACTTTAGTTAAGATTTGTGTCATCACATTTCCGTATCACTGCAACAGCCCCTTGGAGGTTTTATCTCAGCCCTGGCTCAGTCTCATCTATTCTCCTCTCTAAAACTGGAGCAATGTTTCACAGCTCTAATCTATCAATAGCCTTTAGCAAAAGTGCAATTACTTAGCACTGTATACAAGGTTCTTTAAATCCCTAGCCATTGTTTCATTATTACCTTTGTCACATCCTATAGTCATGTCAAGTAGCTGCCAGCTGACCCACAGCCAGCTTCAGATGAAATCCTGCCAGGTCTGTAAGGCTGGTGC
>NW_004955461.1:8504510-8562838 GCF_000276665.1 Chinchilla lanigera
AAAAGGAAGAAGTTAAATTATCTTCACTCATTCACAAGCCTTTTTTTACATTAATAAATCTCAAGGAATACACAAAATACTGATTAAAATTAAGGAATTAAGATAATAGAATTAAGGTCAACTATAAAATAAACTCTTTCTCTAAACAGCAGTCAGTTGCAAAACACAATAAAATAAATAACAATAGCAAAGAGTCAAAATGCTAAGCACAGAAAATTTAACATGACAGATGTTACACTGATACTTACAAAACATTGCTCAGAGAAGTTAAAGTAGATGTAATTAAAAAGAGATTAATTATGTTTATGGATCAGAAAACTAAATATTGCTGTAAATTCTTTCCAAATTCATGTAAGAGTCAAAACAATCCCAACAGAAATCCTTGCAGTTTTTACTGTATTAGTAGAAATAGAATAGTCAAAATAATTTTGAAAAAGATTTATATTACGAGATGTATACTATTACCTCAAGATTTATCTAAGGTTACAATCATCAGGTGTAAAGATATCGTATAGCTCAATGGAAGATAATTATTATATTTGACATGGATGTTGAATATGAAAAAGGATAATAAATAGTTACTGAAATGACTCGCTATCCAAAGGAAGAAAACCTGACCCTTACTGCACACAACGTACAAAAGTTAATTCAGAATGGATAGTAGAACTCTTCAACTTCAGAGTTGAAACTATAAATTTGTAGAAGAAAACAAATATTTTTTTCTCTTTTTAAAAACACTTTTCCATTTCTTCCTAACTTGCCATAGTAAATGTTCTCAGATCCCAGGAATGATAGTAAATTGGGCCCAACTTTCTAACAAAACACTAGCCTCCTTCTCCCCCTGGGCATGTGGATTTAGTTGATGTCTAAGAACTCTCATCCCCAGTAGGGATTTCAGGTTGGCCTCAGGTTGGCTGGCACTTTACTGTGTTGCTTGATTTCAGGAGCACGCATTGAGAGCACTGGGGTTGCAGGGGCAGTTGATTTCACTGAGAGGTCTTCTGCTATCACCTGCCATGCTTACTCATGTTACTGATGAGAGACAACCATAGATCTAGAGCAATGCCATTCTCTTTAAAAATAAAAATGTCGGGCTGGGGATTTAGCTCAGCGGCAAAAGCGCCTGCCTGGCAAGCGCAAGGTCGTGAGTTCGGTTCCCGGTACCGGAGAAAAACAAAAAAATAAACAAAAAAATAAAAAATAAAAAATAAAAATGTCCACAATCTAAGAAGTTGATCCTCTGTGAGCAGAGAGTAGAATGATGGTTACCAGAGGATAAGCGGGGTGGGAAATGGTTAAAAGGGAGATGTTAGTCCAAGGGTGAAAAGTTTTAGTCAAACAGGAGGAAAAAGATTTAGTGATTTACTTAACATGGTTACTGTGTTTAATAATAAAGTAGTGTATATTTCCAAATTGCTTAAAAAGTAGAATTTATTTATTTACTTACTTACTTAACTTTTTGAGACAGGGACTTACTATACAGTTCAGGCTGGCCTTGAACTCACTTTGTAGACTAGGCTGGTCTCGAACTCACAAACAATCCTCCTGCCTCAGCCTCTCAAGTGCTGGTATTACAGGCGTGCGCCATCACACCCGGCTAAGAGTAGATTTTAAATGTTTCCAACACAAAATAAGGTGTGGTTATAAAATATGCTGATTAAATATTTCTACCATGTGTACAAGTATCAAAACATTCTAAATACATAATTATGCTTTAAATGTGAAAATATTCACAAAGCTGTCTTAGTTTTCTGCATTTATTATCAAATTTCTGTCTTTCTGTAAAATCCCAAATGTTCTCTATGATAAGCCTTATCTACGGTATAATATTGCAAACAAGAACACTTTAATTTACCCACCTTTTTGATTTCTTTTCTTTTTTTTTTTTTTTTTTTTTTTTTTTTGGTTTTTTCCGGTACCAGGAACCGAACTCACGACCTTGCGCTTGCCAGGCAGGCGCTTTTGCCGCTGAGCTAAATCCCCACCCCCTGATTTCTTTTCTTTTAAGGAAAGGAAATGTGTATCCTCCATATCTCAAGGGTGCCTCAGTACAAGCAGTCTAAAGCTTCCCATTGGTAGCCAACTGCAAGCAATTGGATTACTTTGTGGCAATTTCACTTACCTCTATCAAATTGTATAAATAACAATGTGTCCTGGGTTACCGTCTGCTTCCATTTAGTCACAGGGCTCTCTTTAAGGACATTCCCTCAGGTCACAACCCAACTCACGCTCCCTGAAAGAGGAACATATTCACGTTCTCCAATACTTCCCACTCCCTTTTAACTCTTCATGGTTGGAGTTTTCAGGATAGCATTTAACAGTGGATAGAGGAAGATCACTATCCTTCCCTCTGTGTTTGAACACTTTTGTCAGCCTACTATTGAGCACCACATCACTAAGAAGGCGCTAAGGTAGCATTTTCACATCTAGTTACAGCAGCCGCAGGACATCTGTTGTAGCTATGGCCAGCTGTGAGATTTTGGGGGTAGCTATGAAAGGAAAATGAAAGTAACTCGAATAGTGTCAGACCTTTCTCTCCTGTCTCAAATATCTGTCTCCAAGTGTCTCAATTCTGCTTGATGGGGTTATATTTCTATCAGACTTTGAAATTCTTTTTTTTTAAAAACCAAAAGTTCTATGTCCCATTAACACAGGGTGATATGACCATAAAGTATGAAAAGCTAAATAATGTTCCTCCCCTGCAAAAGAAGCCCATATTCCAACACAGAATACCTCCGCAAAGCCGCAGTTCAGGGTTCATGGCATCAGTCATTTGAGGAGCCTTTCCTAGTACCTATCTACAAACTCTTCTCAGAAACCCCTGCAATTTTTTGGAAACTGCGAATATCCTTTGAAATTATTTTCTTGTCATGAGATTTACAAGTAGCCAATTCAAGAATGTTATTCAGTTGTCTTTGCTGCTGATTGGCTACTGCCCTGTAACTCATTTGCAAGATGCACAAGCATTCCCGCATCATAACAAGTTGCTGTACCTGTCTTGAGTGCTCTTGTATTTGTTCTTAAAGCCCTAAGATCCCTATGCTGCCTCCAAAACACTCTGCACCTTCTAAGCCTTTATTAACACAGTGTTTTATTAAATTAAACGATACACTCTTGGGAGACATAGCATATTTTAGGATTTAAACTACAAAAATAGGCATTTGTAGGCATTTTTCTAACCACATCTAAAGTTGGTGATTTTTCACAATTTGCAGGTGCTCTAGGAACATAATCCCCACAAATTTTGGGGGTCCACTATACCTTGAATTCATGAATGCTACCTTACATGGCAAAAGGAACTTTGAAGATGTGAGTCAAGGATTTCATTCCAGATTATCTAGGTGGGGCCAATGTAACCACACTGATTCTCATAAAAATGACTAAAGAGAAATCAATCAGAAGAAGAGATGAGATAATGGAACTGGGATTGGAGTGATGTAAGTGGTTGCTGTCCTCAGTTTACTTTGGTTGTCTGTTTTTCATTGGAGTTCTTGGATCATCCTGTTTCTGCCAAATCCCACTTCTGCTATCAATTACCACAAGGATTTCACGCTTTCCTTCCTTGGCTTGACTTTCTCTGAAAGAAAATCCTGAGACAAACACTGGATGATGTCAGCACTCACCAGTAGTAAGGTGGCAAATGAGACAGAAAGAGAAGGAATTGGTCAGAGGACCAGTCTGCACCAGTGACTGCTGGAGGAATCTCAGGTCAGAGCATTAGCATTATCCACTCACATAGTGAGGAGGCTTGGGTGTTGCTACATCACTTCCCATCAGTCCACAGCTGAGAGTAGCTAGAAGGAGGTCCTAGCTGCCTAGCAGTGGACAGTGGACACCAGTAAAAGGCACTGTGGTCACCATGGAAACTCCATAGGCAAAGGAATAAGGGAGATGCCCGCTGAAGTTGGGTCAGTGATCCCTGAGGAGACAAGGCAGGGCATCTGTGGTACCCAGAGCACCGCTCCAGTCAGTCTCCCAAAGGTCCCTCCTGCACAAAGTCTTAACTACTGCCAAGTTTATTAGCAAACCTATGAAAACATTTACAAAAATATTAATTGAAGTTATAGCTAGGAAACAGAAAGAGGTTCTGATGTTCTATTGCACAGTAGGGTGATTATAGAACGTGATAATGTACCGTATACTCCCCCCAAAAGTAAAAGAAACAACTTCGAATGTTTTCACCAGAAAGAAGTAATAAATGAGGTGATAGATCTTCTTACCTTGATTTGAAATTACACAGTGTACATATGTGCAATTGAAATTACACATGTAAGAAAACATGACATGCTACCTCAGAGATGCACATATGCCGTAATTTAAAATTAAATTAAGGACACACAGATGAGAAAATCAGGCAGGGTTTCTGAGTGGACTTCTCCTCAATACCACTCCCCACAGGAGATGTGAAAAGAGGGTGTCAAGGACAATCAGCTGCTTTGTGACATGATCAATGCCATTTTTACATACTTTCTATTTTACTAGCTGACAATTTTCCTCACTATGTGGAGTCAAGAAGCAGACCTTTCCCAAGTTTTTCTCTGACTTACACTGTTTCTGCTGCTTTTTATTTTATGTTTTCTCTTCCTGGTACCTATAGAAAAAAGCATTTCACCAAAGGTAGGATTGAGGTCAGGGGCTTGTGTGGTCAGAAAATCTGAGCTCTTCTTGTAAAGGTTCAAGCAAACCTTGTCCCTTCCCACCTCTGTCCCCTTAGGAACTAGTTTTCAAGTACTTCTTAGCTTTTTGTTGAAATCTATCAAAGCAAAGCCAAGGGCCAAGCATCTTTGCACTTATTTCCTGTTCTGCAAGAGAATGAATTTGAGACTCCTCACTTGCTGACAGGCATCTCGTATCAGGTGGCAATGGCTGGCCACGAATGTGTCACAGACTTCTCTGTATCAATATTCGTTAACAAGATGAGCCAGGGGGCCAAGATGAACACTCTTTCACAAGGAGCAGTCACTACAGCCATGAGATAATCAAACTGGGATAAGAACAATTTTAGAAGAATAACTTTGAGGATGTAACTCGAGAGGGTAAGAGTGCTGTCCCTGGGTGTGAGCATGTCTCCTGGAGGGAAACTGGAGGAAAACATCAAAACCTCAGAGCCCTCAGTGGGCACAAAACCTTGCCCTGGTTTCAAAGAAGCACAAAGGTGGTTACCAAAGAGGTTCATCCTGGGAGCAAATGAACTGTGAAAATTTCAGTTAGGTTCTGAGTTTTCACACTACAAAAGCTGTCTACCTTGAAAATGGGACACTGAGAACAGGGCTGGGAGATGGCATACCTGGGGGAAGTTGGCGGTGAGATCCCCTAAATCCCACGGTCACAGTTTCTGCATAATTTTCAGTGTTTGCCTTGGTTTCATTTAAACTAACCTTTACTGAACTTTTACTATGAACAGGTTCTAATCACAAGTCTTCACCTATATATACATGTAACCCTCACTGTGCTGTGATTTGGATATAATTACCATTCTTATCTTACAAATGAGAAAATTTAGATGCAGTGATGGTTCCAATCTTTCCCAAAGCCTCCCAGTGAGTGAGGGCAAACAAGAGAATGTAGCCCATCTGCCCTGAATTGTAGTATGTGTCCCTCTTCCAAAACAGGAGGAAGAGGACATATGAGAAGTAAAGGGGGATTCAGTGTGCTCTTGGCACTTTGGAAAGGGAACAAGGTGTCTTGAGTGGGTGGTTTCCATCTGAACAAGGAAAGAAGGCTGTATGGGAAGACAGGAAGAGTTAAAAAGAGATACAATTGAACACTAGGCTGTAGGTAGAAGAAAGGATTCTGGGCTGACCCCACAGCAGTGGAAGAGCTACAAGTGAAGAGGGCATGGGGAAAGGAGCTTCAGGCCCCTGGTCACTGCCTCCTCTGTCCTTGTGGCTCACAGGCCAAGTTTAATGGCAGTGCTGATCTGCAGTCTAGTGGTGTGGACTTCCACGCCATGCTCTCCTGAGAAGATTCACACAGAGATTCTTTAAGGTGCCCATGTGCATGTGAATTAAATAGGGAGGGAGGGATAAACCTACCCATTAGGTCAGTCATTTGCTGTATGCTCGCTAGTATCAGGCATCATGCTCAGGCTCTATATTACTTGTTTACTGCTCACAGCAATGCTATAAGGGAGCTACTGTGATCCCAGTGCTGCAAATGAAGAAACAACGTTAAGTAGCTCCGATCATCCATCTTGGAAGTACAGGAGAGGCCATGCTTGACTTGTTTTCAGAGTCATACTCTGGAAGACCAGGTTGGAGCCCTGGGGCTCATCTCCATAGTTTCTCAGGCTGTGCACACCATGCATCAAGAAATATATCCCCCATCCATCTGTTCACATTGCTTATATATTTCCCAACTTCCACTGTGGGAAGTGATGTGCTGGGCCCTGGAGAGTCACAGATGATAAAGGCACAGCTTCTCCTAGGAGTGAATCTGTCCATGGTATGGGACAGATTCCGTGTTCAAAGAGTGGACAAGAAAGGAGACCTAAGAGGACTGGAATATTCTGGGGCTGAGTAGAACAATAATGACAACTCCATCTTAAAATTATTTTCCAAGTGATAAAATATAGAGTACAAATGATGTGGGAAAGCGATGTTTAGTTTATGATGCCGAGAGACCAGAATAAGGCATACTATGTTGTTCAGTGATAGTACACAAGACCAATATTAAGATTTTGTTCCTCCTAAGTTTCTTTACTTCCCTTAGCTCTCAGTTGCAAAAACACAACTAATAAGCCAGTTGGCTCCCAGCTCTAATTCAGAGCTCAGTCTCAGAATTTCTATGTGAATATGAAAACCCAAAGGAATTCCGTTTGACATCACACCCATCAATTTGAGGTTTATTTGCCTGCAAGCCTATGACAGATACAACTATCTCCACTGGGTTCTCTGATTTTTATGAGGGAGTTTTGGCAAGAAATGCTATTTTAAGCACCATTTAGGCTTTGCTCAGACTGTTTTTATGGGGAAAGTTATGATTCTTGGCAATTGCTGGAGTTTACTTTTAATGTTGCTTTCTCGGACATTAACGTGGGCTTCTTTGTCTTTCTGAAAACCTCATCTTGTTGCTGTGGCATGGCCTCTCCCTCAGTTTCTAGGCTGATGTTATCTATAAGCTAAAGACAGAGCAATAAATATTGTAGGAAATAGTTGTGGGGTGACATTTTCTGAGCCAGAGTTACAGGCAGCAGGAAACATTTCCATACAAAATTGCTTTCACCATTCTCCCCATTACAGTGATCTACAACTCTGACAAAAATGCATCTGCACCCTCTCCCCAAATGCATTGCTAAGTGTTTTATAAGATCAATAGACCTTTCAATGGAAGTCACTTCATGCGTATCTGTCCTATGAGAAGCCTCTGGCATGCTTCTATGGTCAATTCAGGGATACCTTATATATGACCCCAATGATACGTTTCTAATTTTTCTGCATCAGTTCAATTAGCCACATTTACAATGCCAACTATGTGTGAAATGAGACAGTGTCATGATTGATGCTGTGATGTAGTACTTTCTTCAAAAACTCACACTGTACATAAAGACAAGAAGCACATGCAAGCAATTCAGCACACATACACATATACACAGAAACATGTACACACACAAATACATGTACACTAACATGAACCTGTCAAAGATTCAGAGAAACTGGTATAAAAGATTAAGAGAAATCATTTTGTTAACTATGCTGAAGGTATGTTGACCCCATGTCTTGATATGTAACATCCAGGCTTTCCCTCTAGGGAGAAGAGTATTTCACTTCTTACTCATGTTCACAGTGGTTTGGTTTTATGAGTCTCACTTTTTCATTCCCTATGTATTTCATTTTAGAAGTCAATTAAAGCATCATCCCTGTAGGAAGCTTCTCCTTATATCCACAGACTGGCTAGGTACCTGTGCTTCTATCAGAGACAGATTTGAGTATTTTTCACATTGTTTAGGAATGTGTGGGTCTTAAGCATTCAGTCATAAATCCTTTCTAATGTAGACAATAATTAACTCATTTTGCAGTGCATATCTTGCCACACAGTGGAACTCAATGGATATGTAATCAGCAGGGATGGATGGCTGACAAATGAGGTGGAAATGAAAGGTGTTCCAAGTGGATGAAGTTATAGGAGCAAAGCCCTTCAAGCAGTAAATCCAAAGTACGTGAAAGAAATGATAAGAGACAAGATCCCAAAGGAAACATGGAGCGAAATAATGAAGGCACTAGGCTGAGAATAGGGAATCTATAAGGGACATAAAAGACAGTCACAGTTGAGAGATGGGAATAATCATGTAGAGTAGAATGTGCTCTGCGGTTGTCCTTGCATTCAGCTACCATCTTGGAGTAGAGATTTCCCTATTTTGCTTGCCATAGGAGTCCATAGGGAGCTGCATCCTTTGTATGAGATTCTATTTCTGAACTACAGCAATTGATCAAGGGCTGGACACTGAAGTAACAGGAGAATATTTACAGTTTATCCAAGACTGTGTATACAACCCAAATCAGGCCAATAAGACAGCTATTCTGGAATCATTTTTCCACCTGCACCAGGCAGGAAGTATTTTCACTGTGGCAGTACATGCTGCCATTGACTAGGTCCAGTGCCACATACATAAAATAGATCTAAAGTTATAGAGACTCAGTGGAACATGGAAAGAACAGCAAAGATGAAGAGAAAATGGAGAAGCCCTTTGGACCGGTTGCTAGGTTATAGCCATTTATCCATGCATGACCATGGATCAAATGGATCAGATGCCCATGATTATACAGTTTCTCTCTCAGTGTGATACTAACACATGGCAGGGCTTAGGAGAGTCTAGAGGAAACATCAAGCTCAAAATCATCTCCCTCATCAGTACATCTGCACAGAGACCAATTCCAGAAGGAAAACTGTCACACAAATTGGAGCTTCCTCAAAGAGAATCAAGGTGGGCTCCATCATGTCTACCTCCCTGTTTATTCCTCTCATCTCCAGGACCATGTCCTGAGGGATGTCTGCTTCTAAAATCCTAACCTCTCACAGCATTAGCCATCAGTTAGATGCAAAAACTACCTGAATTTCCCTACACCAAACCCTCCAGCTAAAGATACATTTGCCTACTATCTCTGTCTTCTCTTCTGTTACAACTACCCTCTACTCAAAACCAATCTCTCCTCATTCTACTGGACCCCCTACTCATCTTACCCAAGAGGACTCAGTTCTTGTACTCTACCTCTTTTTCTCCTGTATCATCAAATTTTCCCTCATCTCCTGAATTCATCTCAGATATTTATAAGTCTGTTGTTACATCCCCCCATGTTGTAAAAAAGGGGGAAAGTTCTGAGCAACTATTCTCCAGCAGCCACTCATCTTTTTTCCTTTTCAAAGGTTAAATTCTTTAAACAGTTAGAGGTAGTTTAAGATTTCAAGCAAGGGAGATGATACATAGGTAAACTAAGCCAAATTAGGTGTTTAAAGTATATAACAAAGTAATATGCTCTTTGCCAGGTTCTTGGAGACAAAAACAATATCAGAAACCATGCATTAGAAGTCTAACAATATAGAAAGATTTTACATCTATTTTGGATTTTGTTTCATGGAATGCAATAATAGGAAAGAAAGAAGCAAGAGCTAGCTGAGAGGTCTACTTTGTAAAAAGATATTTCAGACTCTTGTCATGGCATAAATTTGCATCTCATTAAAACTGAGCAGATAAGAGGTTTTACTTCCACATTTATAATAGAAAGAATTATCTCTCTTCAATGCTACTTGAGTCCAATATTATACACATAGCACATGAAATGCAGATGAAGTTTTAAGCCTATCATGTTCTGAGTTTGATGAAGAGAAATGAGATGATAACAATTATATATATATTTCTGAAATCACAGATTAAATGTTACTTAATCTTTGTAGCCTTTCCAAATAACCTTGGCAGGATTAATCATTTCCTTTTTCTGGTTCTATAAAAATTTTGAACCATACTTCTGTACACTGGTGTAGACAGTGTAGGAGGAAGCATACAGTCATAAGTTGAAACACCACAGCACTTTTCTTAACTACAAGTGGCTATATTATAAAATCTGCCACTTATAATTTAAGAAGATTAAAAAATTAAAAGGAATAGAAGATCAGTACCAAAATCCCTGGCACTAAGTAAATGCTTCTTCAGTATTCAGCTTACTTTCTTCCTTTCATTTGAAATAGGACAGTCAGCCAGCCTTCCCCTAGTCACTGACATTTCACTTCAAAATAATCACAGTTGAAATGACCAAGAGCCTGTTTTTAATGTTTTAAAGAACCTAGGAAGAAAAATGCAAAGAAAAACCTCTTCTCCTTTGAAGAGTCAGTCTTCAACTGGTGGCCAGACTTTTTCTAATTGCATGTTTAACTACCTGAATGCAGAGGTAACGTAAAAAATAAGAAACATCATCTGCTAACATAGCTGTTGTTTTGTGTCTCTTTTATGGGCTTATGGAAACCCTTTGGTCTCTATATCATGCAGCTGGGCATTTATTTTTTCACTGATAGTGCCAAAACACAGTGGTGTGTGCAGAACTTAATGTAAATGTGAAATGTAGATGTTTATGTGTATGCAGAGGCTATTTGTCCCTAAATAGTCCTGTACTCGTTGCAAGCTTTTGTGATTTTTATCTATAACTTATCTTCTTAAATATTATATCATCTGTCAGATATTACTATCTGCCTTAAGCAGCACTGAACATATTATTAACATTTTAAGGCAACAGTAAGTAAGATCTAAATGAGGCCCAGAAGAATTCATTAATAAAAAAGGCAGACTAGCACACAAATTTTGAAATGATATTTTGGCTTCCTTTATCACTTTCACTTTGAATCATTAAGGTCGATGGAATGAACACTTTCGATAAGGTGGTCTTTCATGTTTATAATCTATTTGCCATGTATTTCATTTAGAATTATATAAAGTACCTAACTTTTAAAAATAGCATAGATAATCATGTTACCATGAGCATAGAAAGATCAGAATTCTGTTCTGCAATACATCTGGTTTATGTAACTTATATGACTCAACCTCTGCCTCCTTCTTCCTGTCCTCAACAATTAGCATTTTGCACTTGGGATTCACAGCTCAGCAGTAAACAAACTCCAAGTTCCATTTCCATAGCATGATGAAAGCTCTATCCCCTGAGTGAAGCCTACCTTCTACCCTTCATCTGAGGAACTCAAACCAGCAGATCTGACAACAAATGTTCAGGGTGTGCAGTTAATACACAAAGTGCAGTTGGAAAGAGCTCAGCAGACAGGCTGGGGTTACTCCTGTGCCCCAGTGATACAAAATAGCTAATATGTGCTGTTCTTTTTCTGTGTTGCCTTCAGAGACCCGCTGTTTAAGTATTTTCTTGGTGTGGAGTTCAACTGATCTCAGATACTCAACACTTAAGGAGGAAAAGGCTACTCTTTACCCTAGATGGGAAAGTAGACTAAATGAAGAACTAAGAAGTTACATGAATCTCTATACTGAAGGGAGAGGCATTTTACATCAGGTGTAGGCAACCATGTACGTTTCAATGGATGTAATCCACTAACATACATAACATGCTTAGAAAGAATGTGGCTCCCAGTTGATTAGCTGACACTGATAGCAGCAGCGTCATATACTATTGCTGGACACTGTACTGGTTTTCCTAGGGTTTGTCTACTAAACAAACATTATTAAACACACATACAAGTAAAACGTTTCCATGTGTTCACAGTACATGTGTGCATAAGGTAGTAAGTCTAATACACTATGTAAAATGAGAACTCTGGTTACACTTACTGGAGTAGAAGGGTAGGAAAAGGGGCTTCAGAGAAGAGGTAACACAGTCAGGACCTGCTTACTCAGTGAGTGAAAGAAAAGAGATTTTCACTAACAAGGTGGAAGCAAACACAATCTGGTGACCTTGGAGAGTTTTAAGAAGCCCAGGCTTTTGAATCTGATATGAAGAATAGGAAGAAAAGAAGAGGCTAGAGAGATGTGACCAGAGGCTGACTTGGGGTATGGAAAGCTGCTATGCCAAGGACTTTGAGTTGTGTGCTGTGGGGATCAACTTGACTATTTCAAGACAGCAATGTAGCAGGATCCTTGAAAATAATGCAACCACAAAATTGTACTCAATCAAAGCTCTTTACATTGGCTTCCTCACCAATAAAGTAAGGCTATTAAGAATGGGAGGAATAACATGATAGAAGCAAAAGCAGTGCTAAAACCCTTGAAGAGAAGCCCAGAATTTTGTGTTAGCATGAATAACTTGAAAAATCTAGGGTGGGGTAATCCTAATCACATACCCATTTAACTTGTTGGTCATATTCTTATAGAAGTAGAATAGTTTTAAGATATAGTCAACAAACCATCAGAAACATAATGTAACTCTAATTCATTGCTGTTCCACATTTATTCATTCTACTTGGTCAAATAAACACAAGTTCAAGAACTTGGTATGAATATACCACCCCAGAAAACAATTGTTTGTTCTATCCTGGGGATTCACAAGGTATGCCAACAGGTTAAATCTAGTCTCTTATTTTTGTAAAGAAAGTTTTATTGGAACAGAACCATGCCCACTGATCAACATACTGTATTGCCTATGGCTACTTTCATGCTCTAGTTGTAGAGTTAAATAGTTGCCGCTGAGACTATATGTCTCATACAACCTAAATTATTTACTATCCAGCCCCTTTCACGAGTTTATTGCTCTCTGTTCTGTGTTAATGAATGACCCAAGAGCAGGCTGCTTTTGTTAGCATGGAAAGGGTACACTTATGTAAAATTACTTCAGGCTGTGATAATTCATGCTGCCTTCAAACTACAGCCCACAGGAACTTTGATCATTTTGATATTCTGTAGAACATCTTCCCAATGAATTTACACATTGACATCTTTCTGATAGGACTAGGTGATCAGAAAGTAGAAAGTGCCTTAGGAAGTTAAAGACTACCTCATCTCATTTGTGTTTCAAACTCATTTCAGTAGGAAGTATAATGGTTATTACTGGCAGCTGAAAGGGACTGGGAGATGTTGATCAAAAGATACAGATTTTTAAATAAACTAGAAGAAAAAGTCCAGGAGATCTATTGTATAATATATCAACTATGGTTAATAATATTGTCATATGTGCTTAAAACTTATTAAGAGTGATATTTAGTGTTCTCACCACAAGAAATGGTTAGTATATAAAGTAATAAATATGTTAATTATCTTGATTTTGTCATTCCTTAATGCATACATATATCAAAACATAATTTTATACACTGTAAATGTACATGTTTTTACTTATAAATTACTATAATAGAATATAAAAATTTAAGGTGACTTACCTTGATGCATAAAACATAAGTATTAAAGAGAGACAGACCTTTTAAATTATGCTAATAATGATCTGACTCTGCTGAATAACTCGAAGGCTATCAGATTTAAGGACTCAACAAAGATTCTCCACTGGGGATAGACGGCTATTAAAGCAGCTGCCTTATGATCCACCAGATTCAATGGTGTTCAGTGTGTCCATGGCAGGTTAGGGAATACATGAAGCTTATTGCAGATGACAACAGAAGAATTAACAGTGCATGGCTAGACTTTAGAAGCAAAATCAGCTATTTTTACACAACCAACAATTCTCTGCTGACAAAGATCTCTGAACCTGTTACTAGACCCTGGTTGAAATATGAGTCACAAAACCATAAACTTGAATATTTTTTGTTCCTTCTTCCATCCTGCTGCTTGGAAATCAGACTGAAACTTAAAGGTGGACTGAGTTAAAAGAAGCTTAGATCTGGAGTTCTTCTTGGCATAGAGAAACCTCCCAAAGCCTCGCATGGCAGACCCCAATATCTGTCTTAGGAAGATTCTATTGCTCTCTGGAGTAACAAACTGGAGAACAGATAAACAAGAAATTGTTGCCTTAAATCTATAAAGGGGTAAAAAGAACTGTTATATGTCCTTTATAGAATAGAGGAAAATCTGAGGGCTTTTAATTTAAAGGACACATATAAATAGAAGAACACAGTATCTAAATATACAGACCCACTCTCCAATCCACTGTTCTCCACTTGCCAACTATATGGACTTGAGAAAATCAGTTCTATTCTCTGAAGAAGCATTCATATTCTCACTTGCAAGATGAAGATTGTAATATCTTATAGAAGGCTCTGGTGAGAACTAAGTGACAACCTATATGCAAGACACACTAGAGATTCTCATTTAATAATAAATGAGAGTTGCAATCTCTCTGTCTCTGTCCCTATCCATTGTCCCCTGCAAAATCAACAATCAACTGTAACTGTAAAATACAAGACAAATCGTAGCCATCTGGATGTGAAATTTAAACCACAGGTGAGAAACAAATGGTAAAATAGCATAGAAACTGAGGCTTGAGGGTGAACCTTTTAGAGCTTTCAATGATACAAATAGCTTGCTGCAGCATGCATGACTTAAATCTAAAATTACCTGAAAGGTTACTTCTACAAAGGCATATAAATATGATGCATGTTCTATAATTCTATGAACATAACAAATATATAAAGAAGTGAGATATTTTGCCATTTCATTCATACATATTTCTCTAATTTTTATATTAGTGCAATAGCTGAAAACTGGTAGTTAATCTTAGATAAATGGGACACATGAAATTCTATAGCAGTATATGATATTTAATGTAAGCATATATTTGAAATAAGTCATGGGAGAAAGGAGAAGAAGTCTCATATTGGAAAACTCATGAAGTTTCCTGTTTGTTTTTTACATCTAAGGAAAGAGAGGCTGAATATCTAGACCATAGGAGTAGTAACTAGTTCATGGTAAATGGTAGATCAGTCCATGAAATACCACTTGGAAAATAAAAATAAGGAGAAGAGCTAAAGAGGTAATGTTCCAGTTTAGATCTAAAATGTCCTCCAGATGTCTCATGTATTTGGAAAGTAATTGGACTATGGGGGCACTATGATTAGTCCATTGAGGAGGTCACAGCTGACTGTACTGTTCAGAGGTGGAGCCTGATAAAAAACAAGTGAGTCCCTGAGGGCCTGACCTGGATAGGGAAGTTCTTGTCCCTGGCTGCCCAGGCCCCACTTCCTGGTTGCCATGGGGTCCATAGTTTTCTTCCACCATGTCCTTCTACCGTGACATTTTTGCCTTAGAAACAACTGACCATGGACTGAGTCTCCAGAAAGCACAAGCCAAATTAATCCCTTCTCCCTTTAGGCTGTGTGTATTCTACAAGAAGTCTAGTTTATAATTAAAAGCAGAATAAGGTCATGTCAAATAACACGGGTTGTTTGAACGGCTAATGTTTCACTTCTCCACAAAAAATAGTTTTGCAAAACAAACGACACAATGAACAAAATAAAGAGACAAAATTGGAAAAATGTCCTGTCCACATACTCTTCTGATAGAGAATTAATATTCAAAATATATAGAACTCAAAAACACTCAAAAACCAAATAGCCCAGTCAAGAAGGACAAATGGATAAAACAGATACTTCTCAAAAGAATAGATTCAAATGGCAAATAAATACATTAAAAAGTGTTCAATATCTTTAGATGTCAGGAAAATAGAACTCAAAACACATTGCGAGTCCATCTTACCCCCATCAGGATGGTTATCATCAGGAATACAAAAAACAGTAAATGCTAGTGAGGATCCAGAGAAAATGGAACTCTTCTACATCGCTGGTAGCAATGTAAATCAGTGCAACCACTATGGAAATCAATATGAAAGTTCCTCAAAAAACTAGAAATAGAGCTACCATTCAACTTAGTTATATCTATTCCCAACCATATTCCAGAAAGAATTAAAGTCAACATACTGTACAGATACCTGCATACCCATGTTTTTTGCAATATAACTCACAAAAGCTAAACTATGGGAAAAGGCTAGGTACTCACCACCAAATAAATAGATAAAGAAACTGTGGCAAACATACACCGTGGAATATAATTTAACCATACAGAAGAATGAAATGTCATTTGCAAGTAAATGGATGAAACTGGAGATCATCATGCTGCCAGGCTCAGAAAACTGAATATTGCATATTCTTTCTCATAAAGAATCTATAGAAATTGTTTAAAAGGAGAGATGACATAAAATTAGAAAGAAGACCATTAAAGAAGAGAAAGGAGATTGGGGGACATGGAAATGGCCAGAGTATCTTAGGCACATGTATGAATATACCAAAATGAAAACCATCACTTTTCATAACTAATATATATGAATAAAAAATAAAATCTGAAGATAAGGAAAAGAATCTGATGAGTTAGTTACCCTCTCTGTATTTCAGAACCCTCATCTTTAAGCACCACCATCTTTCTAGTAGTCTCTTTTGTGTTGCTAACTTTGTGCCAATAAATTTGATGTCTCACAAAAGCATATTGCTTGTAACACCAAAGTTTAATAAGCTGAATAAGAAACTATTAATTCTGTTCAAAAACAACATATTTGGTGATTATGAGCTTAAGATTTTGAGTTAAAATGACCTGCTTTAAGGGCTAGTTCTGTCATTTATCTTTTCTTCCTTAGAACAAAGCATCTTTCCAAACCATTGTTCTTGCATATACAAAATGGTGGAAATTATAGAACCTATCTCAAGAATTTATATGTGAGCTGATTATTAAAGTCAACAAATGTGTGTTCATGCTATTATTAAATGACTAATGACTGCTAACATTTATTAAGTACTTACTACATAATAGGTTCAAGTTAAAACACTCTTCTTGTACCATCTTATTAATCTCTCATAAAAACCACAAGAAACATTATCTTCATTTGAGCAATAATGAAACAAAGGTAGAATAATTATGTAATGCATCTAAATCTCACATTTAACATTGTCAGAGCTAGAATCCAAATCCACCTTAAAGTGCCAGAATAAGGAAAGCAAATTAAGTCTCGAGTAAGTAAAGAGAATAACTGAAATGATAATAAAGATAAAACCAAAAATATGGAAACAGAAAATGAATGAGCAATAGAAAAAATCAACAAAGTTAAAACTTGTTTTTTTAAAAAATATTAATAACATGGCAGAATCACTAGGAAGAACAAAGAGAGAAGACTACAATTATTAGTAAATTTAAAAGCTATATCACCTTAAATTCTACAGGTATTAAGACAATAATTGGAAAATATTGTGAATAACTTCATGCCCATAAATTTGATATCTTACATAAGCAATTTGTTTGTAAAACCACAACTTACTAAATAGAATATGAAATAGAAGATGGGAATAAATGTAAGGATATGTCCTTAAAGAAAATATAAGGTTATATCCTTTAAAGAAATTCAACCTTGTTTCATTTTGCTTTTGTTTTGTTTGTTTGTTTGATTTTGAAAGAAGGTATTCCTATGTAGTGTAGGCTGGGCTTCATCTCAATATCCACCTGCTCCAGCCTCCTGAATCCGAGGACACCAAGTATATGTCACTGTTTCTGGCTGAAGAAATTTGCTTTTTAATTAGAAAACATTCCCACAAAGAACATATGACTTATCAGTTAATTCTATAAAACATGAAATAAAAGCACTCTAAGTGTACCTTATTTCTTTCATCTGTCCATTTTAAGGGCAAGACTAACAAAACTCTGATAACACAACTAGCACAAGATATAAAAAGAAAACTACAGTCTAGTATCCCTAAAGAATATTGCCATGAATTTCTGAAAAGAATACATTAATTAAATTCCTTGCTATATAAAAGAATACTATCTATACCTGACAGAGTAAGGAATCATTACAGGAGATCAAGTGCAGTGAACCTTTAAACCTTCATAGCCTGTGAAAATCAATGTATGTAATACACAAAATTAACACATGATCATTTTAATAAATATGGGATACATTCAATAAGCCAACTCTCTCATAGCATAAACTATCCACAAACTAGATAAAAGCAGATTTCTTCATTTTGAGGATATCAGAGAATTTTCTGCAGCATAATTCATGCTTAATTATGAAATATTTATATTTTCTCTTTAAGATGAACAGCAAAGCATTTCCAGTTAGCATTTCTTTTACCTTTGCTTTCCAGCACAATAAAGTAAAAAAGAAAACATATATATATATAAGAAAACATATATATATATATATGTACCTATACCATGGAGTTCAAAGGAATTCAATGGGTGAAACAAAAGACTTTTTAATAAGTGGCAAAAATGAATTTTAACTCTTATTTTATACCATATGAAAAATTAAATTGAAGTGGAACATGACTTAAAACATAGAAACTAAAGCTAAATTTTGTAGAAGCAAATACATGGTAAACTGTTTGTAAACATTACAGTAAGTAGCTATTTTTTAGTGAGGTTTTACAAAATAATGGATACCTTTCAAATGACAAATCAAGTTTTATGGACAACTGAAAATTTTTTCCATGAAAAAACAATCTCATTAGAAAAAGAAATAGAAAAGCTATAGCCTGGAAGAAAATATTTAAAACACATATCTCTGAAGAAACTTGTATAAAGAAATCTTACAACTCAATAACAAAATGACAACTCAAAAAAGAGAATTGGACAAAATCTTATGGAGGCACTTGGTCAAAGTTCACATAGCAATGATCAGTAAGAACATTATAAAATGTTCAACACTATTCACCATCAAGTGGCTAAACGTTGAGACCACAGTGAATTTCCACTGTGCAGACACACTGATTGCAAAGAGACAGAAGGCATGGGTGTGGAGGGACAGGAAGTCTCTCACGGGGTCAGTAACACCCTAAGATACTTGTTTGACCTTGAATTCACTCAACCCTCTAGACCTGGAGGCAACACTTGTTCTTTCTGTTCTCAGCCCATGATCCAGAAAAAGCCACAAAGCCAAGCTCAAAACAAAACAAACCTGCAACTGTGGAGGTGCATGTAGACATGGTTGAACAGAAACTGTCTCTGTCAACTTGAGCTTTTTTATAACAAAGGTGAGGGATGGCAGTGGTTTGAGTCTAATTAGTAATGGTAGAATGGACAGAGGTACATGAATGCAAGGGATATTTCCCATATATGATTAAAAAGATTCAAAGGAGTGTAAGTTGAGGCATGGAGTATGGGTTTCTACAGAAGAGAATGAAGGAAAAAAATATATTAACAGTTAAAAATGACTATGTATTGAAAGCTAACCAAAAGGGGCTGGGGATTTAGCTCAGCGGCAAAAGCGCCTGCCTGGCAAGCGCAAGGTCGTGAGTTCGGTTCTCGGTACCGGAGAAAAACAAAAAACAAAAAACAAAAAACAAAAAAAAAAAGAAAGCTAACCAAAGACTTATCCCAATATTCCACCCTTCGGGAGGCATGAAAAAAGGCATTTAAGAATCAACTTATCAGTATTATTTTATTATTATCCACTCTGATTTTACCTACTTAGGAGGAAGCAGAGATTTATGGCATCTGAGCTGTAATCTGTAACATAGAGACAGAAGCAAAGCTTTCTTCCATCCTCCGTCTGCCTTCTGTCAGCTCAGAATGGGATTTGGATCATCTAAGCTCTCATTTCCATCCTATTGAGTCAATCGTTGCTTTAGGTACAGTGTGCCTAATCAACAGCCTCAGTTTGGTGCGGGACAAGAGCAGGCTAAGCTCTCTGAAGGATGGGCTGTAGAGTAAGGGAGTAAGTGACTAGGAGACTGATGGCACACCAAGATTATGGCCTCGCTCTACAACACCCTGCAAGACGCAGCTGTTCTGGCACTCTGCCTCATTTTCCCCTTCCAGTTCCACATTCGTGAGGTACTCAGCAGTAACCTCAGGAACAATCCCTCATTCCTTGAGCCCACTCTTTCAGTAGGGACTGGCTCTAATCAGAGAATCCTTCCTGGGAGCACTGTGAAATGAGCGCACAGAGTCAGTACTCTCAGGCCAACATGTTACCACACCGACAAGAAAAGCCAAGCACATTGTAACTCAATAAGAAATCTGTGCTTCACAAAGGAAGTATAGTATACGGGATATTGATTTAGCGTTGTCCTTTTCTGTGTCATGACTTTTTGGAGTTATTTATGATATGGCTGACTTTTGCTTACTCAAAAAAATGTAAAGAACTTTTTAAATAAAAAAAGTTCTGTTTATTATATTTTTAAAACAAAACATTTATGCTTATGTATTTTCTCCTGCTTCTTTTCTCTCTTGCCTCAATTCCTGTTTTCTCCAGTCCTTGGCATGCTGTTTGAAGGACATTCTAGTAGGTCGGATTTTGTTGCCAGTTCTTATAAGAAGTGTTTGTGAGTCATGTACACTGGAGGACATTCTTCTGTTGCCTTTATCCTTGAAAAACAATTTGGCATCCAATCCTTAGGTAAAATTTTCTCTTAGAACTTTTATTCCTAATACATGAAGCCATCTTCAAATATTTTTCTGTTTTCAAGATAGTTTTTTCTATTGGATCTTTGAATAGATTGTTGCTTCTTCCAGAATATGAGCCCCTGCAGAAGCTCTCAATAAACTGCTCTCACTTGCCTTGCTACATGATAATCAACATCTCTGTAATCACTATTTATCTCAGTTCTTCCCTACCTTGTGTTAGACTCTATCCTTAAGACAGGACAAGTGTCATCTAGTTGTTTTATCATGAATGTATTTTGTTGCTTCTAAGGCAGCCTTAAGCATATTAACATTTATCATGCAATTTTATATCTCTTACATCAGCCTTATCATTTATTTAGTTGATCTGAATATTAGTCTTTTGCTTTAATTTCTTTATAATCCAGCAACTCTTTTTCATTCTTTTGGTTGGTTGGAGAAATCCTATACTTAAAGTTGCTCTGACTCTTAATGAATAGGTGTATACACACTTTCTAGAGTTTCACTGGACAATTAAGTCTTGGAATAGATATCTTTTTCATCTCATTTCCACTTAATATGCTGTGTTTACTTCTTTCAGTGTTTGCACTAATACTAGGACTGGCTATTTTGGGGTTCTTACTCATATTTAAAAGAGCTCTTGTCCCTAGGCATGAGGAGGGACTAGAGATAGGGGGCCAGCTGGATCCTGTTCTCACTCTGCTTTGTTGCTGTCAACGTCTACTTCCTGGACAGCATTATCTGTTAAGCATTGTATTCACATAGGACATTCATTCATTCAGTAATATTTCAAACATTTGTGTTATCTATGCTGAGAAAGCCTCTCATGGCAACTCCACTCCAGATCTGAGGTATGTAAGAATGGGTGGAAGGTGCCAGGACCTAATGTTCTTATATATTAAAGAGGATGATAGACATTAAATTAAGTAAACAAGTAAACTGCAAAGTATGTATTTTGTTATTCTCACCATTAAAACTACATTACAAATTTGTGTGTATAAGTGAGAGCTCTGTGAAGTGACAAAGATAAGTTGTTGGAGCCCTGGTTTGCTCACTGCAAAGTAGATAAAACTGCCCTTTGATGAGTTCTGATTCACCATAGGTGAGACAATGTCCAATCGTGCCTTGGAATCCATGGAGGATGGGCTCTGGGCCTGCCTGAATATGCCAAAATCAGAGGATGCTCAAGCCCCTTATGTAAAACGGTATAATATTTTTGTATAACTGACTCGTGTCTTTATGCACATTTTAATTCATCTCCTCATTACTTATAATATTGAACACAATACTTACACAATGTTTCATTCCTGTGGATTCAGCATAATGCTCAACACACAGCAAATTCAAGAACTGTCTATAGAATTTTTTTCTGATCCATAGCGGAATGCAAGAATGTAGAGCCTCCAGACACATAAGGTCCACTATTTGAGTTAGTGGTTTAGAAATAAATTCTGTAAACCTTGAACGTTCCTAAAATAGTTTTAAAAATTGCACTTACAGTTCTCTTTCTACTTGGGTGATGCAATTAATTTACATTTGCACAGATGAAAATCACAGAAACTTCTTCCATTGCATACCTCCCCTCCTCTAGCTCCTCCACTATACCTGTGAGGGAAGAAGGTTCTGTAGAGGTTAAGAACCACTTTGCTGTGAGCTACTGAGGACCAGAGAAGGGGACTGTGATAGTGGTTCACAGGGATTCCTGGCGCCAAGAGATGCTGACTCTGGACAATTCCTAGTGAGAATAAGGAACAGAACATTATAAACTGCAAGTCAGCTCAACTGGAGATCACTTAATGAAAATCAATTCCCTAGTGTCTAATTACTTATACAAAACAACATCAATGTTGGTTATGGATCTGCAATTTTGAGGCCTGCTGGTCTCATCTGGTTCAGAGAGTGCCAAGTTCTTGAACTCCAGACCTGTAATGCACCATGTCTATTGAAGTTAAAGTTCCAAGTAAATCCACTCCTCAGAGAAGTTTTTGAAGGGTGATTTGTTGAATCTGGGGCAGGTTCTTGTAGAGTGCTCAGTTACCATAGAGAGAGAAAGAGATAATTAAAGAGCCATGGGTATATTGCCCAAACTCCTGGAGAAAAAAAACTGTTAACCACAATTATCAGTAGTTGAATTATTGGAACAAGAAACCCTCACTGGCACAGAGGTTGTGTGATTTGAAGGAGAAGAAATCATTTAGATTTGAGTACTTGCTATATTCTAGTCCCTAGGAGTGAATAGGTTTCATTTCTCCCCTGTGGTCTAGTGAAGGAAAATAAAAATTCAGTTTATTACAGTCATGTCAGAGGAAAGTAAACAAGGGTGGTGAAAGTCCAGACCCTTGTCTAGCGGGAAGGGGAAAAATATTTCCCTAGGGTTGACTTTTGATCTGACCTTAAGATTAGGTGGGAGAACCTCTCTGGTAGCCCACATGGAAACTCCAAAGGCATGTGTCTCCATTAAATAAAATCTTTTGGCCTATGGAGGAGGAAGACGTGAGAGGTCAACCAGGAGGAGCATTGAGTGACAGGCTTTGTGTAGAGTTTAGGTGGTACTGGAAAGCTGTTATAAAAGTTAGACAGGGAGGGGATATGTTTCAGCATATAACAGAAAGGCGACAGTCACAGCAGAGTGAAATAGTCTTAGAGAGAGCAAGAATTAGACCTGGAGGTAGGACCCAAGCTTGTAGGGTGGCCTAGAGAGAGGTACCAGCTGGCAAATGCTGAGGAGCAGCTACTCACCAAGCAGCATAGCACTTCCCACATCTCCTTCACTCAATCTCCACAGCCTGCCGGGTTCTTCATCTCTCCATGGCACAGAGGAAGATTCTGAGCCCAGAGAATGAGTGGTCCAGCATATGAAGCATGTGAGTAAGCAGTGAAGTCAGAGAGTAAGCATACGTTGCAGGAGTCCAGGCTGCATATTGTTAATCACCCGGTAGGAAATTATCAGTGCAAGATAAGAACTTTCTAACTTTCTAACAGATGTAAGTCATGTGGTTACTATGAAGAATAAACAAGATATTGTACTTTAAAATACTACAAGGCATTAGCTCACATGCAAGGAGGTGAACAAACAGAGATTCCACTTAAAGTTGAGAGTCAGTATCCTACCCACTGCTGGGTGGCCAGCAGAAGATTAGTCTGAAGTCCAAATGCAAGCTTTTTTTGCCCAAACCTCGGGCTTTTGAGCCCCAATTTCATGCTGACTGCATAGATGCCTTATCTTTCATTCTTCACAATGCATGCTTCAGTTCCCTTTGAACAGTTCACCTATAGCATGCTGGACTTCAAATTCTCCTCACTCTCTTTACTTAATTAGGCTCATCTCTACTGAGAAGTTGTGCTAAAGTACCATAGAAACACATATGAATTTCCAGCCCCGGGGTGACCTTCTGAGCCCCTTCCATCTGACTTCAAAAACAAAGATGTAATGGAAAAGAGCTGGATTTATTTCTGGTTATCCTTGCTAATTCTAAATATCTCCACTGCAGAGCAGAATGTTACAGCAAAATTCTGAAGACTGGAAAACAGAAATTTTCCTTGTGATTGTGCATGGCTCTGTCAGCTGAGGGGGCATGGGTTTGTGAATGCACGGACCAAAATGTATCTTGTCATTGTTGTTGCTCTCTAAAAGCAGGCCCATGAGAGTAAGAACATAGGGAATTTTTTTAAAATTTAGGAAATGAAGAGATGCATTGTGAATTAGAGAGCACAAGAATTTGAAATCCAAATTCCTAGGTTTAAATTCTACATCTCCTATAAACTCCTGCGTGGTTTCAGACAAGTTAATAATTTCTCCAACTATCACTTTCTTTCCTTGTAGGATGAGAATGACTACAGGATGTGATCAATATATGGTGAGCTTTTAAATTTCAAACAAACTTCTTACAATAAAAGACACATTGCCATTAACTGTCCTCAAAATATTCCCCCTAAATTTGAACATAGAGATCTAATCATTCTCAACACATTCTGAGGCAATTCTAGAAATCCTCCTTCAAGAATGTCTTTAAGACATGTGACCAAAAAGCAATGAATGCTGTTGCCAAATGCCATCCAATGGAAAGGTGGGCTGGTAAAAATATCATGGTGAGTTTTCATGCACCTTATTTGCCAGATCTGGTACCATGCAACTTCTGGCTCTTCCTCAAAGTCAAAATGACCATGAAAGGTAAATACTGGAATTGATTCAGGATATCAAGGCAGCCATTACATCATAATTAAAAACGCAAAAGAAAACTTCCAGAACTGCTTTAGAAAGTGACAAGAATGATGGGATAAGTACATTTGAAGATAGGAAGAGTACATTGATGGGGATAAATGACAATATTTTTATTGTAACAAACTTTTTAATTTTAAACACCCACTGTACTTTTTGAGCATGGCTTCTATATCTGTAAAAGAGTTTTGGTGTAAATGTAGCAAGCGTTTGTTAAAGTATTTTAAGAATGTCTGCCTTGGCCTGTGACACACAGCATCAGCCTTTTGCTTGGACACTGGCCACCCTTCCTCCAGTCACCAAGTGAAGTTCTCAGCATTCTGTCCTATTCTGTAACCCAGGACCCCCATACTACCCCCAAACCCACCCCTATAGATCCATCACTAGACCTGGAAGCCATACATGATGACACATGGGGAAAAGGGGGTACAGAGAAGGCATAAAAGGTGCTCATTCAGAAGCATCTCCTGGGCTGGGGATTTAGCTCAGCGGCACAGCGCCTGCCTGGCAAGCGCAAGGTTGTGAGTTTGATTCCTGGTATCGGAGAAAAACCAAAACAAAAAACAAACAAAAAAAAAAAACAGAAGCATCTCCTTTTCTCCACGTGTTCCTATTTGGATTTCCAGGCATCTGAGTCCTGGCAGATGTTCACCTCCATGGGCACTGCTTCACATAAAGCAGTGTCCTAAAGTTTCTCAGGAGGGTGTCACAATTTCATTGGAAAAGAGACTGGCTATCCACCATCACAAAATCTGTTTCTTCCATAAGTATATTTTTGGCCCATGTCAGTTACCAGTGAATGTGTGAGCTTGGGCAGCTGTCCAGCCTCAAGAGGAAGCCAAATAGTGACAGCCTTCCTCCTCACATACTTCAATGCATCTCCTGCTAGTCCACATTTCTCTCCCTCTAGGACTCTGCAAAATTGACTGATTCTGACATTGTTCTATCTTTCAGTAAAATTTTCAGTTTTACCTTACACCATGGTATGAGGCTCAAGAGCTGAGCGTGTGGTTATCCATAAATAATACAGAGAAGATTCTGAGATCCTGTTTCAATCTTCTGTCCTGTCTTTCCCCGTGAAAAAAGTTTCTGTAATGTATATATGGTTCAATTCTCTCCTCTTAATTTTTGTCCTTAAACTGTTACTTTTGGGTAACAAAATCTAAGTCTAATTGATATTTTTCCCTCTTTTTCTTGAACTATACAAAGATCCTAAACTATTTGACTCAGATTACTCTTCTGTCATCTAACTCATTATGTTATTGAACATTTAAATTTCATCTTGTACTTACACTCTAAATTAGTCATGGGCATTATTACAAGGGCCGACACCTGGGCAGGTTCTGATTTGGGCTGCCATGCACTGGCCATTCCTTCCCATTTCCTCACCACTCTGTTCTGCCTTTCAGAGCTGCTGCCATCTTTCTGGCTTTAGTGATTCATCCAACTAAGACATGTGAGGAGCAATCTTCTATGGGTTTCCTTTATTTGATGGAGGGAAAAGATTATTATCTTTCTATCTGATCTTTAATCTTGCATGATAATTTAGCATGGTATAAAATTCCATGCCTCCGTGCTCTTCTGGCAAACTGAAGATGTTGCTACATAGTTAGAATCTACCCACAGGAAACAATGATTGACAAATCAATAAAATCAGTGCCAGTGGAACTCTTTGTGGTAAATGTGGATTTTTCTTTGCCTACTTAAAAAATTCTCATCCCATTCCCTTTAGTCTTTTATTTCAATATATTATATCAAGGTGTAGATTTGTTTATTTATTTATTTCTCTTCAGCATCATTCTTTTTCACTCTGAGGATTCATATTTTTTAAAAGTTTCCCAAAACAGTCAATCATTTCCTTTTTTAATATACCTTCCAGCCTCTCTATTGTTCCTTCTAGAACTCCTGCAGGCCAATGGGAGCTTTCTAATCTCTTCCATGTATGCTTTTCTAATTTCCCTTTCATATTCTGCCTCTCCTCCACCCAGTAAGGCCCAGATTATTCTCAGATGGAGTCTGTCTTCTGGTCCACTAATTTTCTCTTCAGTTGCTACTATCTGATGCTCAATCTGCCCACTGCTTGGAGGTGTCCCTCCTAAAGTAAATATTTTCAGTATAGAACACTGAATAAGTTCCTTTTCAAATTTGGCAATTTTTGACTCATATGGTCTTTTTAGGTGTTCTAGATTTATTTTTGTTTATTTTACTTTTCAATTCTTAATCACATTAAGTATACAGAATTTGCCTGCATTTTGTGATTGTTATCTCTGTGTCTAGAAAGTCTCATCACAATATTTTGCCCAAAGATTACTGCATGGGGAAGATTTTACATTTTGTTGTTATTTATTTTTACTATGAACTCTTTATAATGTAAAAGCTTTGATGTTGTGCTTTATTTTCCCCTGAAAATCTTTCCTGTTATATATTTGGAATATTATCCTCAAGAGAAGCCTAAATTGCAGTGACTGTCTTCAACCTAGGGCCATCATGTGCACAACTTTCTTGTGGTCTCTCCTGACTCACACCAGCCACATGATACCCACACTGCATACAAAGAGGAAGCCCCAGCCTAGATTTCCCAGTCTCACAAAGGCTCTGCACTTCCTTCCCAGAGCCCAGGCTGCAGTGAGCTCTGTCTACTATTTTTCTGTTTCATTCTCGGAAACTTTGAATTATAAATACCTTATTCCTTATTTCATCCTTGGCTAAAATGTCTAGCTGAAGCAGAATCTAAATGAACTTCAGTTAGCAGTTAATAAAGAAAATTTTTAAATTGAGAGTCTAATGACTCAGACACTTTGAGAAGATAAGTACTGAACTTGCCAACATATCTTTTTTAGATAAAAAGAAAAATAAGCACAAATACAAACGTACCTGTTAGCATAAAAATTAAGTTAAATCTGTGTTTGTTCTCTATCTTTTCATTATAAAGCTGAGTTTCTAACTGCCTTGCTAAAATAGAAAAAGACATTTCTTAAAAGATTTACAACAGTATTGCAGTTATAAAAATTTTTGACTTGCAATCTAAGACTATTTGGTTAGCCATATAATAAACATCCTTAGAATATTTGTCCTACAACACTATTTGTTATCTTATAAATGATGTCTATCGTAAAATGTTGATCTTAACCACCTCCAAAGTAACCAGTTTATTCATTATAGTTTCCCCACTACGATATCACTGATTCAACCTAATTAGCTTGATCTTTGTAAAGGATATAAAGATAGTCTTTAAATTAGGTATCAGCTAAAATCATAGCTCACCTTTGAGAATAAAGCCCTAGGTAAACCAGCTCGAGATGGACTGCTGGTTTTCAGGGATTTATTTATTCAGCCATTCAGGTGCTCAGTCATTATTCAAAAGGGCCCAGCTACTAGTAACTCCCGCTGCTGGCAGACCTTGCTATTACCCAAGTGGTGCTTGTCTTCTGAGTATACTGAAAGTGAGTGTTGTGGGTTTAGGGAGGCTTCCACCCAGATTTCAGAAGGCCCAGCATTCTAGGCACTGTGCCCCTGATAGAGCAGTGCAGAAAGCTGTGAGAGGGAAACCTAAAGTGCAGTGGAGATCTCAAGAAGCCAGAGAAGACAGAAATGTGAATATCTGAGGAAAGTTGTTGGAGGTGAGAGTGAGTGAAGTCACTCTAAGAGAGAAGTCATGAGGGTTTAACCTGCAGTACTGCAACTGTGGTGCTGCCCAACTTATTTGGAGTTCATAGCTTTGCCCAGGTACTGGATACAGAGCTACAGGATTAATGTTTGTCCTGCTGGGTTTTGAACTTACTTTATTTCTCTTGGTTTCTATTCTCCTATTTCTCTTTTTTAAAACGAGAGTGTTTACTCTACGCCTTTATATGTCAGTATTGTTTAACTCTTTTCTCTTTTTACAGGACTTTACAACTAAGAGTTTACCTCGAGTATCAGTGGAGACTTAGGACTTGGAATTTGCAGCAATGCTGAAACTGCTGGGATATTGCTGCAACATAATATTCAACAATTGGAACATAAAGTAGGAGAGGTTTATTTTGGCTCATGGTTTTGGTCATCACTGGTTGTCTCCAAAGCAGGAAATGGCACGGGGAAGGGTCATGATTACAGCAATTCTTATAGATAGACTAAATGCATTTTGAATGAAGAGATGCATATGAGGCTTTTGGAGCCCAAGAGCAGAATGTTATGGTTTAGATTGAGAGTGTCCCCCAAAGTCCCCATGTGCTTATAGGTGGGGTTTTTGGGAGGTGATTGAAAGATAGGAGTGATGTAGTTGATTTGCTATTGGGAGGTAGGGTCTGGATGGAAGGAGCAGGTCACTGACAGTATGACCTGGAAGCATGCATCTCCACCCCCACATCCTTTCTTCTCTTTCTGCTTCCTGGCTGCCATTATATGAGCAACTTTTTCTCATTAAGCCTCTCTTCCATGCCATTTTCTGCCTTGGAGGGAGTCAGTCATGGCCAAAACTATGAGCCAAAGTAAGCCTCTCCTCCTTTAATTTGTGTGGCTTAAGTATTGTGTTTTAGGAAGGTAAAAGTGACTAAGAGTTAACAATGCCCTCAAAAGCCTTTGTGCAAAACTTAGAAAGTGGCTGTGAAGCAACAGCCATGTTTGTGCCCAGTAACTTGCACAGTAACTTTGTCACCTTCTGCCAACTCACTGTGTAAGTAGTGGGTGACACAAGACCCTTTTTTCTGTGCTCAACAGATGTCTTCCATCAGCTTCCTTGAAATTTCCTTGCATGTCCCTGCCAAAGAATGCCAACCTTCCCTCAGGTTTTCATCACTGCAAGTAGAATCCTGTAGAGAGGAACTGGGAGTCAAGTGTAGACTCTGGTTCATCCTCAAGGGTCCCATTCACCCCTACTCTCCCCAATTCATGTCCCCCATCCTTCTCAGCTGCCTCTTTTGTTCATGTTCTTTCAGCACTAGACACAGAAGTGCTACTTGTGCAGACAGCTTCAGCAGTGCCCACAAAGTAAGTCACATCCTTAAGACAAGCTCCTTGTTCTCTGTGATTCAGGGAGCTTCTGCTTTTGTAATCTAATGCTGACCAATATGGGGACCAGACCTCTAACATCTTTGCAGTATCTATGCCATCCACACACATTTCTCATTTATGTTTATGTTTTCAACTTCTGCTTCTTTTCAGACACCTGAGCATTTCATTCTGTTTGCTATAAGATCATGAAATGTATTTTTTTACAGAATTGTAATTGCTTATGGCAGAGGGATTTATAGTTTGACTCAGAAACACCATGCTGTCAGCAAAAGAAGTTCTGTCTGGAGCATCCATCCTATACCCCAGCAGCTCTCCTTCCCACATGTCCCACCTTCTGGGAAAAACCCCACTAAACTCCAGTAGCATCTGCGAGAAAAAGCTCACACTCAGGCCCTTCTCATTCCCAGAAAATATTATATTTAACAAAGGCTCTCCCAAGTTTTGACCTGTAAATGTTAGTCCTAGGCTTTTGTTCTCTGAACAAAAGGAAGAGAAAAATGTCAGACCTGTTGTTTCTCTTGCCAGATGGGTGGCTTTCAGATTGTCCCACCTCATTTTCTTCTGGGTTTGACCTGGTGAACTGGATGTCTTAGGTCACATCTTGTTTAAGTGTCTTCTCATTTTCATTTTTTTAGTTTGATTCCTGGGGTGATGCTTGTAAATTGTCTATAGTATGTTGTATTATGGGGTTTACAAGGGAAACAATTATATACAGGACACATTATAGGACTATTTTATAGTAGTCACCCAAAGAGTGTAGCAAAAAAGAGTGCAGGAAATCTGACTACATGCTAAAGACCAGAAGAATCCAACTGTGGGCCTGAATCCCACAGCAATGTCCTCTGTAAGTCCAGCTGAAAACCTAGAGCCCATCACAATGCCCCCATGAGTCTCCCTGGAGGCCTATAGCCCATGATAATGTTTCATGCAGATCTGCTTCACAGATCTGCTCTGGTAGGGCCCAAAGGCCAGCAGTGAAAGCCAGAAAGTCTATGCCAGCAAGATGAAGGATCTGTGCTATCAGACTGAGGGATCTTCACTGGAGCCAAGAAGCAATGTTCATAGCAAGAGCAAGAGTTCCCCAAAAAAGTACTGTGGCCCATGTAAGAATGAGTGAGTTCCTGAGTTTTTTCTCATTCTGTTCACTGTCTCTTCACTCTATTAGTTGTTGCATTGTCTGTACACAAGAAAAGCCAATGCAACAAGCTTCTCCAGGTGATTTAACAGTGCACCATCTTCCCCTCTGGAGCTAGGAAGCAGTGCTCAAAGTAAGCACCATCTTCCCCTCTGGAGTTAGGAGCAATGCTCCCCCAAAGTGATTCATAGCCATCCTTAGTGACAACAATGTCCTGTGCTCCTCCAGTGATGAAAACAACCAAGTTCATGTCAGGAAAGCCAACATGACAAGCCCCTCTAGTAGAACCAACAACCTCTAACAGCACATCTCCAGTTCTCCTTTGTATGTTGTTGGCAACAATCCTCAGGTGGGCTTCTATACCCAGTTCCAAGATGTTTCAGTTCAGCTTGGTGTTACAAGTTGACCACCAGCTGTTACAAGTTGACCCACAGGTGGGTTGCTTTATTGCTAGTATATAGAACCCTAGGAAATTACTACTGTGATCCCTCTTCTATTGTGGAAGTTACATTCCAAAGAACCCCGTGATAGGAAAAAACCATGAAGTAGTGGCATTATATTTATTTTATTATTTATATATATATTTTAAGGCTTTATTAACCCTCCCCACACTCCTATAAAGCTTTCCCACTCTCATTTTCCTATGCTCCTCTATCTTTTTATGTCTACTCTAAATTTGTTGTGCAGTTCCTTCATTACGGTTGTCATTTCTTTTTTTACCTGAGAGATTATTTCTGATCTGATTTCTTCTATAGCCTCATGAATTTGTTCCTTTACTTCAGTTGCTATCATTTCAGAAATTTGAGGTATGTGACTTCCATTTTCCTCCATCTTCTGGACTTGTTCTTGGTGCACTGGAGGTCTAAGATTGCATTTTGCTTCTGCCTCTTGTCATTTTCTTTTTCAAAAAAAAATTTTATTTTGTTTTCTATGTTGATCCTTGCAAGTTTTTGTACTAGGTAACTATATCACTCATATCAAGGTCTCTCCAGGAAAATTCTGTTCTTCAAGGATGTCTTCTCTGTGTAGGGGGTTCTTGGTTAATGTCTGTCCCAAGATCCTACCTTCCCACTTATTTAAGAGTGGGATGTTGGTATCTGTTTGGCTCAGTCCCCAGTCCTTTGGTATTAGGTTTTCATGGGGTTAGGACCCTAGAGCTTCCCAGTATTGCTATGAAAGGAAGAACAACTTATTACAACAGATCTGACATCCTTACTAAAGCAGCATAATTAGCAATAACAATAGCATCAAGCACAGTTTAGAAACTGACAAACTGTAGTAATTCTGAATTTTGTATCTTGAAACATAGGAGCAAAATCTACAGTTATATAACAGAACAAATCATAAATTAAAAACTTGTTGAGAAGTGTTTCCTTTTGATAGAGTGGTTTTGCCCTGTGGTGGGGCAATTTAAAAAGGATACTGTATAAAATAAAAATAACTGAAAAGGAAGAAGAAGCAGTGCTGGAGTATCTAGGATGATCATGCAAGCTTTGAGAAACTGTGGAAGAGGGCAGAAAAGACAGAATGAAAGAGTAAGCACAGGATTATCTGTATTTAGTCTCTGGGTTTGGGGGATAGGATTAGTTTTATGTGGTTGGAGTTCTCCACAGCTGTTTAGAAAAAAGGAAAAAAAGATACAAAGATAAGAAAAAAGGAAAAGAAAGGAAAGTAAAGACAAAATTAAAATATAAAGAAAAGGGGTTTTCCCCACCTGCCTGCATCTATTCCATGTGTCCTTGTCTCCAAGTACAATACTGGTTCACCTAACTTACCACTTGTTGGTTCCTATTGTTAATGTTGCTTCAGATTTTCCATCCCACTGGTCCTTCCTGCCCATCATGTGTGCCCTAGTCAGTGTCCTCCTGTGTTGCTGGTATTCTCCCAGTTGCCTGGTCCTATTAATGTCCATTAATTTTTAAAAATATTGGGTTACAAGATAGTACTTTCATACATGCATATATTTTGATCATATCCGTCCTTCTTTACCCTCCCTCACACCCCCAACCCCCTTATTCGATTTCTTATGTCTAATAATAGCCTCCCTTCTACTTTCGCATCATCTTTTATAGGTTTCATATTTAGGGAAAACATGTGATACTTGTCTTTCTGAGTCTGGCTTATTTTGCTTAACAGCTTTGTCTATTTTCCTGTAAATGACATACCTTCCTTTATTTTTATGGCTGAATGGTTACTTCCATGGCATATATATGCCACATTTTCTTTATCCATTCATGTGTTGATGGCCATTTAGACTGATTCCATGTCTTGACTATTGTGAGTTCTGCCCCAATAAACAGAGTATGCAGATATCTCTATGGGATGCCAACTTGAATTTCTTCAACTATGTACCAAGAAGTGGTAGAGCTGGATCATATAGCTGGTAGTGTTATTTTTAGTTTTTTGAGGAATCTTTATACTAATTTTCATAGTGGCTATACTAATTTACATTCTTACCAGCAGTTTACAAGTGTTCCTTTTTCCTTGCCAACATTTATCATTTTTTTATATTATTGACTATTGTCATTCTGACTGGTGAGAAGGAATCTCAGTGTAGTTTTGATTTGCACTTCCTTAAGTGCTAAAAATGTTGAGCATTTTCTCACATATACTTATTGGCTATTTGTAATTCTTTTGAGGGGTATCTGTTCAATCCACTTGCCCCTTTATTGATTGGGTGATTTGATTATGCTTTTAGTGTTAATTCTTTCAAGTACTTTATGTTCTAGATATTAATCCTCTGTTGGCAGAGTAACTGGTAAAGATTTTTTTCCCATTCTATTGGCTGTCTCTTCACTCTATGAGTTGTTGCATTGTCTGTTCACAAATTCTTTAGCTTGATGTAGTTCTATTTGTTGATTCCTGCTATTCTTTACTGTGCATTTGAGTTCTCTTCAAGAATTTTTTGTGCCTATGACTTCAAGTGTTTCCCCATGTTTGCTTCTAGAAGTTTCAATGTTTCAAATATCACACCTAGGCCATTAGTCCATTTTGAGAGATAGGATCTATTCCAAATGTTTTACATATGGGTATTCAGTTTTCCCTGCACAGTTTAAAGAAGCTGTCTTTTCTCCAATATATGTTTTTGGTTCCTCCATCAAGAATCAGGTAACTGTAGTTGCCTGGGTTTGTTTCCATGTCCTATACTTTGTTTCATTGGCCTCTGTGTCTATTTTTGAGCCAGTATTATGCTGAATTTCTTTCTTAAAATCTTTAATTTTCATTGTAGAAGAAAATTGGTTAGGTTAGTCTTTGGTTAGGTTAAACTCTACTTTTTAAAAAAATTATTGTGAATGAAATTGTTTTCCTGATTTCTTTCTCAACTAGTTCATTATTGGTATATGGAAGAGCTATTGATTTTTTGAATGTTGATTTTATGCCCTGTTACTTTGCTGAATTTAGTGGAGTCTTTAGAGTCTTCTAAGTATATAGTAATATACTAATGCACATAAGGATAATTTGACTTCTTCCCATTTGTATCCCTTTTTATTTCTTTCTCTTGTGCTCTAACTAAAACTTCCAGTGCTGTATTGAACACAAGTGGTGGGAGGGGACGTACTTGCCAGACACAAGCCTTATGACATAATAGACCCCTTTAGCATGAGAGAGACACTAGGGATATAAAATGGGTGTGAAGGTGTGATTCACCCTAGGCTGGAAGGCAGATTGTGGCCAGGTGTAGGCTGGTGTTCTGTCCACTAGCTTGGCACTAATTAGGACTAACACAGGTAAGGGCATGTACCTTCATCATGGTACTAGTTGTATCCCCAGACAGTGGTGTCATTCTCCACACCCTGATGATCCTGTTACCTCCTATTTTTTATTTTTATCTTTGTCCCAAATTTAAACACATTAATTCTGAAATAAACATTATGACTCTAACTTGAAAGAAAATCATCAAGAGTCAGTCTCATCAGAGGTCTTGCCTATCACAAGAAAACACCCTTTTAAAGGAGATGACAGGGAATATGAGGAGCCTTCCATCTGCATGCAAGTATCAGCCTGTATTATGTCATCAGCCTATGTGGGCATGGGAAGCCAGGCCAGGCCAAGGGGAGCAAAGCCAGGGCAACTTCCAGGTGCTATAAAAGGGACATCATGGAAAAGAGTACTGGCCACCATGGGGAGTCCAGTTATTGGGTGGGGGGACTCCACTGACCTTGTGGGAATTGATGGTTTGCAGGATCTGAAATGTGTGGATTAATTAATAGGGCATGGGACATATCAATTAATAAGGCATAGAATTAAGGGATGGGAGTTACAAATCTCTCTAATGGATACTTGAAGTCAATCTTCCACTTTGGTTTAAGAGACAAACCACTTAACATTTGAGTACACTCATTTGACTTCCAAAGCCACTGGGATGGCAGACATTCTTGGTATAAGACAGAAACAATTGAGGTTTCTCTTCATACCCAGTGCTTAGACCAGTGGGACATTATCCTCCAAAAATAATCTACTTTATTAAAGGTTCCAGGGAAGACTGTTTTGGACATATCTACTTATTCAGAGGGACACTACTTTTCCTGTTGTGGGGAAGTTGGAACAAGATTCCACCCATGAAGGAGCATTTGGAGTGGGCCATGACAGTAGAGTAGGACATTCCCAAGTGTAGGGGTCATCATTAAGGCAAGCTCCATGACTGCAGGGAGAGTTTGAATTTCATCACTTCTTTTTCCACAGAAGAGTTTTTAGCACAGGGTAAGTCCCCAGTAAATGTTGTAAACGTATGAATAATGTAAAATGTGACCACACAGAGAGATTGATATAGTGGCGTAGTAGTCCAAACTGGCCCCAGGTTATCATTGCTGAGGAAGAAGAATAGCCATAAGAAATTGCCAGGCATCCTGGCTATGGAAAAGGAGGTGAGGAAAGATCAGAACAGCTGGACTATGAGAAGTGAACAGCGCCTGTGAAAAGTTCCTGTCCAGCGCAATGGTAGGAGCTCAGCATCTACAGGCTGTCAAGGTGCCCAGGGCCAGGTTCCTGTCATAGTCTCTTGAGCTCTTGGAGGCAGAATAATAAACTTCCCTTGATAACAGCAACTGCTCATCTGTAAAATCTGTGAACATGTTACCTTACACAGCCAAGGGAGCTTTGTAATTAAGGTGACAGATCTTAAAATCAGAAGATTACTCTGGGTGTTCCTGAGGGACTCAATCCAATCTGCAGAGAAGTTTCTCTGACTGAACACACGTTGGATACAGCAGGAGTAAAATAAAAAGTCATCTGAGAAGTGATAGGGATTTGATGCGTCAAAGCTGGCCTTGAGCTGTAGGGACGGCAAAAGGGGCCTTGAGGGGCCCATGGACAGGAAAAAAGAACAGGTACCTGCAGGAGCAGAGATGAATCCCCTCTCTCCTTACCTTTCTTTGCTTTCCTCCATGAGACTTACCCTATCTGACATTTTGTTTCTTTTCTTAATCATCGGTTTCTAAGCTTCACAGAAGCAAGCACTGGTTTCCCATGGCTACATCTACAGTTTCTAGAATTGTCTGTGGCTGCTGCTCCACAAATACTTAAGTGAACTTAAGATACAGAGCATCATATCCTCCCCAAAACCCCCCAAGGTAAGCATTATTATCACAGTGGCAGACAATGGCAATGAGGTTCTTAGAGGTTCTCTGCCTCAGGCTCATATCTAAGTGTCCTGTGCTCTTCCTTTCAGGTAGTACCTTGCACAAATATGCTGTGTTGGTTTGGGGCGGCTTATTTTGCAAGGGGAACAACATAATACAGGACACATACTTTATATGATTATTTATAAGTCACCCAAAGAACAGTATACAAAAGAGTGCAGGAAATCTGTCCACACACTAAGACCAAGGAATCCAGCTGAGGGCCTGGATCCCACAACAATGTCCTACATGAGTTGAGGTAAATACCCAGAGCTCATAATAATGCCTCCCATGAATCCAACTGGAGGCCCAGAACCCATGACAACGTCCCATGCAGGCCTGTTTCACGGATCTGCTGGAAAGGCCCAAAGGTCAGTGGTGGAATCTACAAAGTCTATGCCAGCAGGAAGAAGGATCTGTGCTAGCAGGCTGAGGGATCTGCACTGGAGCCAGGAAGTGATGCTCAGAAGAACCAGGGCTCCCCCAGAAGGTACCACAGCCATCGTTGGCAACAGTGAGGTCCCGAGCTCCTCCGATGACCAGGATGGCCGAGTTCCCATCAGGGAAGCCAACGCAGCAAGCTTTTCCAGGAGGCTGGCAATGCACCATCTTCCCCTCCAGAACCAGGAAGCTATGTTCAAAGTGAGGACCAGAGCTCCCCAAAGTGAACTGAAGCCATTCTCAGTACCAGCGAGGTCCCGAGCTCCTTGGAGGATGAAAGCAGCCAAGTTCATCAGGAAGCCAGCTCCCCACGGTCTCTCTCAGCTCCCAACAGCTTCTCCCAGCTCCCAACAGCCCTGCTTCTTCTTCTCCAGGTCTGCCTCTTATGCTGCTGGCAACAGTCCTCAGGTGGGCCTCCCACACCCAGCACCACTCACTCAGTTCATCTGGGGGTTATAAGTTGACCACCAGTTATCAATCCACCACATATGCTGACTCACTAACAGAGATGGCTACATTTGAACTGATGCCTGAGCCCATGGACAGACTCCAGCTTCACGACACTCAGCATCCCAGTCTGCTCCGGGCACACAGACATATCCACATCATGTGCCCCTGCATCTGCCAGCCTCCATTCTTCTCTCAGGAGAAACTGCCTCTTCGCTGGAGTTTCTATTTCCTTCCTCACTAAAGATTCAGTTTATTTCATGCCAGAGTACTCCTCAGCCTTGAAACACAACAGCCAGCATTATCTGACATCAAGTGCCAGAGCTTAAAGAGGTTTGGGCTTGACAGACTGTAAAGTCATTTGCAAAGCTGGAGCTAAGTGACAAAATGCCCGTCATGAGGCATAAACCTGTCAGCTACAATTAGCCATGAGGGACTCCAGAAAAGTACAAAAAATTAAACCTTGTAAATCCAAATGTCAAATTGGAATGATGAATATATGGGGCATCAATTCAGGAAGGCTCCCAAATGGACCTTGCTCCTCTGCTGGGGACTTTCCATAGGACAAATCTGGACATGGAAATGGGATAGGATGGACAGTGTGATGAGCTGGGCCAAGGCAGTTCATTAGACAGCTTCTGGCCCAGCCCTGAGACTTCATTAGACTGCTCAGAAAAATACTACATCCTTTCATCATGGAGGTAGAGCTGAAATAATGTTAGGTGTTCACCCAAGTCCCCTTTCCCATCCTGTCCACACAAATAACTAAATCTCCCTATCCTTCTCACATGGGTCACATGTCTGTGGCTCACAGACAGGATGGAAATCAAAGTGATGTTTATATTCTCACAGTTCTTGTTCCTTCCTCTCATCTGCACCCTGGTCTATGTGTCTGGCCAATGTGCAGTGTCCAGCAGAATGTTTCACGAGCCCAGAGCTGATGGAGATATAGATGGAAGCAACCTGACTCCCTGAATGCCTGCATGGAACTGAGCTCCTTCCTGACCCTCACTTCCCTAGTTCATAGAAGATAGTAAATATTAAATAAATGGTAGCTGTGGAAAATGAAGCCCTGAAACTACTTTTTGAAAAGCAGGTAAGGTGTCATTAGAGAGAAAAGACGTAAAGATCTTTGTGTTGGCTAAATGGGCATTAGATAGGAGGAAATAATTTCTTAAGAGATGACAAGCAGACATTGGCCTAGATTATCTGATTTCACACTTGGATGTGTAACAGGCATCTCAAACACATTTTAGTCCAAACCACATTCTTGTTTTTCAAGCCTTATCCCCCTTCTCACACTCATAAAGACCATGTTCTTCTCTCCCAACTTACTAAATGGAATTCCCCCACTTGCATTTCAAGGACAAACTTCTCGGAGCTAGTGTCAACTCCTCTCTGTTTCTCACACTCTGTGGATAATGCACTAGTACCTTGTATTAACTCCACCTTGAGATGATACCCAGATCCAACCATTTCTTGTCAGTCCCCTCACTAGTACCATTCTAACTGGAACCATCACTCTCCACCTGGAGAGCTTGTAAACACTCCTGGTTAATCTTTTGGTTTCCCTTATTATTTCCCTTGGTGCTATCACTTCTACTCTTCCTAAGACAAAGGGATGATTGGAAAATGTTGTGTCAGAGCATATCCCTTTTCTGCTCTCTGAATACTTTCCAAACTCAGTGTTCATCTGCACCCTGACTCTGTATAAGGCCCTGTATGAACTGCTCCCCATTACTTCTCTGGTCATGTTTCTTATCTTGGGGCCCCTTGCTGTCTCCTTTCTAGCCACACTGACTCTTTACTGTTCATCAACAGCAAAGCACATTGCCACCTCAGGGTCTTTGCACTCATTGTAATTCTGCCAGAGATGACTCTCCCAAGCAGTGCACTGATCACTGTTGTATCTCAGCTACCCCTCACAAGGACACGACCCCACCTACCCTGTTTAGAATTGCATCTCTGCCACTGATCATCTCCTGCCCTGGCTGGCATTTTCCTGCTTAGCCCTATCACCTCCAGCACGAGTCATCTTTTTGTTTATTACATGGGGGCCCATTTGGTACCAGATAAGCACAGCAAAACGGAGCCTAAGAAGCTTTGTTCACTTCATGCCTCTCTCTCCACATTTTTCACTGCTTTTTCTCTTAACAGTGTATCTTTGGTCTTTTCCAACATTGTTTATAGACAAAAGGCTTTCTATGTCCGGGTCCCTGGGTGACATCCTGAAGAATGAGAAGCATTTAAGCAGGAGGAACACCCACGTGGCACCCAAGTGCAGCATTTAGGCTCTGGCTGTCAAAGTAGTTTACACAGCACTGTATCCTCAGTGCCTAGGACAGGGCCTGGTGTGCAGTGACAGCAGCTTGTGCAGTAAAGCAAGTTCCATGAGCAAGGACATAGAGAGGTAACACTGTTTGATTAGATCTGGAAAGAAGAAAATGCATGTAGTTGATAAAGGGGGTCAACAGAGTACTGTATATGGTGAATGTTTAAATTTAATGAAAGATGCATTGCCATTAATCCCCCTCAAAATACTCTTTGCTTCAAACAAACTTATCCCATTTTTCTTGCCACATCCTGAAGCAGTTCTGGAAGTCCTCTTCCCTGAGTAGCTTCATGAGTCATGATCAAAAATATAGTGAATGCTGCTGGCAATGCCATCCAGCAGGAAGACTGATTCATAAAAACTGAGGAATAGATAAATAAGATGTATTTTTTTACACAGTGGAATACCACTCAGCCATCAAGAAGGATAAAATTGAGACATTTGTAGGTAAATGAATGCACCTTGAGACCATACTCTTAAGAGAAATAAATTGGACACACATATGTACAATCACATTATCTCCCTCGTGTGAGAATCTGAAAGAGTATGTAAGTACCAAAACGTACAATACATATTATGAAATAGGAAGAAATTGTTCAAAAGGAAAGAAGAATTAGAGATGGGGGAAGAAAGGAAAGGAAAAGGAAAAAATGAGAAAATTGATTAAAAAAAAACATAAAATAGAAACAAAGCCTTTTAAATAAGGAGAGGAAGAGGGGTTGAAAGAAGGGGAGGGATCAGGGAAAAAAGAGGAATAAAAATATATCATACACAGGTACAAATTCCCTGTGATGAATTTGGTCAGTTATGTCTATCTAAATTGTACCAATAGACTTCATCAAATAAAAAACAGAGGAGAAGATAAGAAGCAGAGAGGATCAGAGGAGGAGGGGAGGGAAAATGAGGAGGAGCAGAAGGAGGCAGCGAGTAATGCAGCACTCGGGGGAAACGGGCGTGTAAACAAGAGTATCAACAGCAGTGTGCTGACAAATGACTAGTACCTCCCACTCGGCACACCCCTGGACAAAAGGAAAGAGGAACACTCCCAAGTATCTCTGAAGCCCAGGGGTGATGACAGCATTAATGTGAGGTGTGAGGACATCTGACAGGAACACACAAAGCTTTGGGGTTCTCTTTTTATTCCTACCAATGGAATTCTTCTATTAATACTGAGCATATCCTTGTGGTTAAAATAATAAACTTTGTTATATAAATTTCTCCACAATAAAGCATTTTGAGTTAAAACAACAACAACAACAAAGCACATTATGCTGTGTCCCAATCTGCCTGATTCACCAGATCTGGCATCAGGCAACTTCTGGATCTTCTGAAAAATCAAAATGATCATGAAAGGTAAATGTTTCGAATCAATTCAGAGCATGAAGGCCGCTGAGATGGCACAACTAAGACATTTATGGGAGAGGACTTCCAAAACTCCTCCAGAAAGTAGCAAGGACAATGGAATAAGTGTGTTTGAAGTAAAGGGGAGTATTTTGAGGGGGATTAACAGCAATGTATACTTTAAAGTATTAAATTTTTAAAAAGAATGTTAAGCATTCATCATAGTTTTTGATCAAAGTGCCTTTACTGAGATTATATCAAATCACATTAGTCAGGAAACCTTTGGTGGCAAATGCCAGAAACCAACAGGAACTGGCTTAGGAAGAAAGGGGGTCAGGGAGGGGAATAACCGGCATTATTCCAGGGAAGCAGAGAGTAGACTGAGTAGTAGGTCAGTGTCCTCCAGCTCCAGGCTACCAGGGACTCACCTGTATCTAAATACCCAGATTCACTTCTTCACCCATTGCTTCATAGAGTTCTCATGTAGGGTCCCCAGGGAGCATCTCAGGAGAAAGGCATTGGAAAGAACCTATTGTATCAGCTGGGCTGTGACTGAGTGACTCTTAAGGTTTTAAAAATGTGGTAATGCTCTGGATCGGACACTGTCAGGTAGGAAGGGTGGTTCTCTGACTGAGGTTCCTAGTCTGTCCCATCAGCAGAGAAAGCACAGCAGAGCACAGATGAATCATAACTGATGAAACAGTACAGTTAGTGGCTCACATTAGCCAGGATGGGGACAGTTGCTGTTTTGTGGTTTGGGCAAAGTTCACGCTCATGAGAGGAGAGGTCTTGTTTCATCTTCATCTATCCTGGCCTTGCCTAAGGCTGATAATCTGTGAGATTGCTTCTCTTGACTAGAACAACAAGGAATAGCAGCAAAAGTCATGTCAGATCTCACGAGCTGCTATTCTCCTAAAGTCTAATGAGGAAAAGGTAGGGAGCAAGGAGGATCCAATGAGAACTAAAATGCAGCAACACTCTCTTTCCACCCAGGTCTCCTCTTCACCTCTCTCCAGTGCTCCAGGGCTGTCTCCTGATAGGAAAATTCTCTTAATTGGAAAATATGCATTCGGAGAGCTTCTGAGTTCCTCAGTTTAGAGCTGCCATGCACAAAGAACAAGATATTAACTTTCTCACTTCAAGGGGAGAGAAATTCTTACAAAAGACCTCAATTGGACAAATCTTGGTCAAGTGTCTAGCTTTAAATAATCAGCTATTATCCGTTATTGTGTCTGTAGCAGTAGTTGTAGGAGGGATATTCCCTAGGAAAATAATAATTCTCAATTCTTATTCAGACTAAATTAAAACAAACGGTATTGGCAGGGGGTAAAGTCTGAAATAGTCCATTTTCCCCAAATCTTCCTTGAGAGTCCACTACAGGAATGCAGCAATTTGTCCAAGATGACTTTGTCTCAACAATTGTCAAGCCTGGGGAGACTTTGCCACTTTTATTCTGTGTTCAGCTCATCACAAAGCAAGTTACAGCTTCCTGTCTGATCCTCGCTAACACACACAGAATCTCTTGCTCTAGAAGCTTCTCACATGCTCTTTATTTGAATTTACTGGATTTTCTTCCTTGCAAAGGATCATTTGCTGCACTGGACAGGAGCCTTCTTCCTGCAGCCATCACCGGCTCCTCAGTGAGATCACAGGCCATTTCATTTCATAATAGTGTTCTTTTATTATCCCCTCAACCATGCAAATCAAATAGCATCTGGGGCGCAGATCTTTGCTCAGCAAAGAAAATTAGCAGAAGGTGCCAAGCAGACAGTGGCATTGCTACTGGTGGCTGTATCCATCAGTGGAGCTGGTCCCTGCCTTTCTTCTGCACTCTACATGCTTCTGTGCCTTCCTTCCTGAGGAATCAGTCTCAATGTCAACTTGCCTTGAGGATGAGAAAGAGGGTACCTTAAGGCGAAGGGAAATGAGGGAGAATTTATTGAGTACTTTCGATGTAACAAGCACTGCACAAGTGTTATTTAGCTAATCCGCTCAACAGCCCCCTAGAGATAAATTTTAACCCCTAATTCAAACATACAGAAACCAAAGCTGAGTGAATTAAAGTTGCTTTCTCAAGGGCACAGAGCTAGTAAGTGGTGAATAGATTTTGCCCACATCTTGCTTGTTCCAAGGACATCATCTAGAAACAGGAAGGACACAGGTTAGGGTGAAGAAGGTGTCCCTCAGTCAAGCAGGATGTGATGTACAAACTCCAGGAGGGACACAGAGAGGTGGAGGGCACCCCTCCCTGCAGTTTAGCTGTGTGTAGAGAAGAAATGAAATTCAGCTTCTGGAGGCAAAAGACAGGTAAATATCAGAGTGGGAGAAGAGCTGATCTCTCCTTGCTTTCTTCTCTTCCTCTCTCTACTTTTCTCCTTTCCTCCCTCTTTATCTCCTCTTTCCCTTCTCTCTCATCTCCATTTATTTTCTTCTTCTCTTCCTCCCTCCCTTTTGTTCTCTTCCTTCCTTCCTTCCTTCCCTCCTTTCTTCCTGCCTACCTGCCTGCTTTGCCACAAGTAAATCTACTCAGGCATAATGCTGGCATATTTTGGGGGCAGATGGAGCAATACCTGGAAGGGCAAAGGACAGGAGGTGCACTGTGACATTTGTGCAGCATCCCCTGGTAGAGTCATAGAAAACACTGGCATAGAAGAAGATGCACTTCCGGCCCTCCTAGGGTAGGACAAGGGGGTTTCCAGCCTAACAGGATAGGTCTTTGGTTCTCTGATGGCTGGGCAGATGGGCTTGACCTGTGCAGGCTTTCAGCTGAACTGATAGAACAGGTAGGCACCGACAGTGACAAAGCAGGAACTCCACTAAAGAAATTCAGTTCCTTGGGCACTACTCTCACCTACTCTGCTTTTTGTCTTGGCCTGCGTCCTCCCTCCATTCATTCAGGTATCTTTACTGAGTATTTATCCTACATTAAGTATTCTGTTAGCCCTGATGATACACAATGCAAGAGCCAGAAATGACCAAGCATACACGTAAATGAGAGAAATAATCACTGCTTATGATGAGAGCTAGAAAGGAAGGAACAGGTGTGAGCAGAGAGCACAGAGGATCCTCTGTGTCCTGGTGCTTCATCTTGCCTTGCAGTGCTGGAGCCATTGCTCATCCTTACTCCACAAAGATCAGTTTTTCTCACTTCCCACTGTCTCACGGAATGGGGCATCACCCACACCTATTTCTAAAAGGTGCAAAGATCCAACAGAGTGTCACTCAAAGAATCTCCCACCATGAGGACCCCAGAGGCTCTCTCTCCCAGTCGTGGGATGTTCCATTTGGTGAGTTTCTCCACAACACTGTTACCACGCAGAGAGTTCTTTTAAGAAGACACTCCTGAAATTGGTCTGGATTAACTTTTCCTCACCGGTCCTGGTTCAGCTTCTTAGGGCCTCCAAGAGTGTGCTGTTTGATAAATTCTTTGGGCACCTAGTATGTGCTACTTACCACATAAATCCAGATTTTTGTTCTCATGAATTCCTAGTTGTTCTCCTGGCTAAATCAAAGGGGAAAAATTGCCTCCAAAAATGTGGGTTTAGAATTGTTTAGCAATATAAGTATGAGGTCGGTTACCAGCAAAAGCACCATTTATAGATCTAAAATGAAAATTCTAAAGCCTGGCCACAGCCAATGTCATCTTCCCACAGCCAGAGTTGGGCTGGTATAATAGAAAAAGTTCTGGCTTTAGAAACAGAGAAAACTGGATTGCAATCACTGCTTCCTCATTTACAAGCTATGCAAATGCCAGCAAGTGTCTGCACATCACCCAGTCTCTTATTCCTCATCCATACCTAAGACACAACAGAACCAATGCTACAATGAGACTCTGCAACTGCTGAAATAAAGTGCATGACATAGGCCCTTGAGAAGTTGTTAATATTAATTCTAAACACAACTCCTAGTTAATTAAAGCATCTATTTGAATTCATAGGCCTGTACAGAAATGAAGGATTTCCAAGATCTTTTCCGCAAGCATTCCTAAGCTAGTGGATAACAAAACCAAGCCTCAAACACATTGCCTGAAGTCAGACAACAAAATCAAGGAAAGGGCTCCTAACCCATTGCAAATCTCACCACCTCTGCGGGTTCCACTTCTGTCATTTCACATGGAAGTAGGATAAGCCCAGAGAAATTTCTGGAGGGATGCCCTTTTCTGATACCCCAGGGCACTGCTAAACTGATCCTTTCAAAATATTTATGTTGTCCAAAAAGCTAGAGACTTTCTAAGCATGGCTTGTGGAATTTTTCTTAAATTTTTCATTGGAAAAGATGATCCCCATGAGTAAAAAAAAAATAAAACCAAAACCAAAACTACTATCTTCCATACTCACAGAGCTTGCACTCTCCTGCCCAAGAAAATTTACAATGAGGTAGAAATATGGATCTGAACTTAATATTATTGGCAATGAAATTTAATTACATATATAGGTTTTTATTCTCTTTCTCTCTGAGCTCACCTTGAGAAACACCCACTGAAGAGAAAAAAAAAACAATGCTGTCTAAAATGGTACATGTGTTTGTGTCAAGTTCCTTCTTGAATCTCCATTGAAGCTCACCCGGGTGGTTGACTCACCTTGTCTGGACAATAGAACTCCTTGTAATCCCATGAACTACCAATATGGCCCTAGAGAGCCATCTTTCACAGCATGCACCAACTTTTGCCCTTTCCTTACTTACCCACTTAGTAATCCTAAGAAAAAAGCTCCCCTGGGAAGCCTTCCCTGGGTCCCAAAGCAAATAGATAGCCCTTACTTAATTTCATTCATTATGTCCTGCTTGGTCCTTCCTTGCAACATTTATCATTCTCTTTTCTCATCATGTAACTACAATCATAATAGTAATAGCAACCATTGAATGGCTCTTCATTCTCACATCAACCCACTATTATCAGTACTGTTATCTCCACTTTATAGTGGAGGAAATTGAATCTCAAAAGGGTGAAGGACATTGCTCAAGGTCAAACAGCTAGTGATCAGCGAAGATGAGAACCAGGTCTCATGTCACACTGAATGAATGTTCCTTCTCTGCAGGAAAACTGGGGTGCGTGAGAGCAACAGGCCTTGTTCTCAATCCAGGGCAACTACTGGCACTCAGTATTACTTGGTGAAAGACTGTGAAATGCGCACATTTGTTTTGCCCCCTTGAGTTGTAAGCATCCTCACTATTCATTTGTGCATGCATAACATGGTCACTTTTCCTAGAGGGAAGACCCCTGCCGAAGTCCTTTGCTCTTACAACAGTTAAGGACTTGAAGTAGAAAGGCTTGTCTGGGTTGCCTCCAGTCATACTCATTAACTGATTTCTCAAGAATATTGGTATATACTTTCTGGGTTTTATCATTTCTCCCAGAACTAGAAGAGCATGAATTATATAATCTGCATCCAAAGTTTCCACAGGGTAAAAATTTCTTGGTTTTTACTGCATTCCCAGTCTCCAGTAATAGTTTCCTCACTACACACCAGCCAAACTCTAAGCCAGTAATGTCAACAACAATTTGCTTTTGTTTTTGTCATGCAAGCACCCTCACTTTTGGGTGTCAATTTCTATATCAGTCAAAATAGGTCAGATTCTACTGTAACAATAGACAGGGTAGATATCCCATGTTAAGGCCAACGAAAGTCTGCTGTTTGTTCATGCTCCCTTGCACAAGGCAGACTAGAAGGAGGCTCGGTTGGTATTGTTACTGATGGAGACTCCAAGGCAAGGTGGACTTTTATCATTACCACAGCAGAGATAAGAAGGTATAAGAAAAGACTTTGGATCTAGAACCATTTTTCCAGAAATGGCACATGATACTTTCACTAGCATCCTATAGGCCGAAGCAAGTTCCATAGCTTAATTGATCCTTGTGCCAGTAAAGGCATCTCAGAATACTCATGGGCATTCTTAACTAACACACGTTTCATTTGTCAACAACGCCAAAATGTAAAGCAGCTTGGGAGACTTTAACACAGTATTTCTGGGAAGATTTCCAAACAATTTATTGAGGTAAAGTGTCCCATGATCTTATCTCTGGACCTATAAGGGTAAAACCCAAGATACCTCACAGAAGTAAAATGAAGGACTTGGATTTTCAACAAATAAGTCTCTACATAGTGCCCAGGTATCTAAGGAATATATAAGATAACAGTGAGTAGAGCCCACACTGATATCTAGAATTGGCTGTTTATTGACTTTGCTTTATAACTAAATATCTTTCTAACATTGTGCAAGAGAACAAGATAAATATTCTGAGTTACCTTTTGTTTCTGTTTTTCTTTCCACTCCCATAGTCTGTTACTGATGGAGACTATGAAACAAGTTAAACATATAAACTCTTTACTGATCTACAAGTGAAGGAAAAGGTGATCCTAGTCCTAGCTAAACTACCTGATAGTGTGCTTCGTAAGGTTACACAAAGAAGCTTTTTCATCAGTTTTGAAACAATCCAGCCCTTTTGACAGTCATGGGAAAGATGTGCATGTCATTAATCATAAACTCAACCAGGAGCCATAGAATGGAAAGATTAATTAGCAAGGATTCAGTACTACTGGATTGTCAAATTCAGCTTTTTAAAGTAAAATCCTATGTTATTCATGTAGTAATAATGTCAAAGAATTTATGAAATTGTGTTTGAGACTGTTATTTGTATATCATAGTTAAATTTCTTGAGTTTTTCAACAGAACATATTGAGGAGTATTATGCTTGCCTGATCTGAGCTAAAATAATTAAACTATCTAATACTTTTTGATGTTATTCTTACTTTATATCATATCTAATTGAATCTTTACAACAGACTCATGTGGAAAATTTATAGTCATTAGATCCATTTTACAGATTATCAAACTGAGGCATAGGTGGGTTAAGCAAATTGTTAATGTCATACATTTGGGATCTAGCCAGGCATGTTGGTGCACACCTCTGATCTAAGAGTTTATGTGGCTGGGGGAGAAGGACTGTGAGTTCAAGGCCAACAAGGCTGCATAGGGAGTTTAAGACCAGGGTTAGACTACATAATGAGACCGTGTCTCAAATTTTTTTTTTCAGAATCCAAGCTTTGTCTGACTCTATCATCTTTATGTAAAACATTTAAGCTTTTCTATATTTACCTGTTAAAAGAAGAAATTGAAATTTGAGACATTAAGTACACCTTAATGTGGGAAATCTCAGGGCATCCACCTATCATAAAAGACTATGAGATGCTATAGAGAAGATAGATAAGGGCTAGGTCACCTGAGGTCTGGTAGATGATAGTAAATATATAGAGTATCATGTTTATTGGAAAGCTCAACATCCTGGTGTTTAATATCAGCCCAGAAATGATGGAAACAAGGCCCAAAGACAGTAATTAGCTTGTTCAATCATCATGCTACTAAGTGGCAAGCCACAAATTGTCTCCATTCTACTTGAGTAAAAAAGAGCATTGTCAATCTTGTATAATTTCATGTGCAGGAGCTAAAAGAAAACTTGAAATGGCTGCTAATGAGAAGGTGTAACTGGATGATAATAAAGAAGAACATAGAACATTTCATGAGTCTGGAATCAGTGAAACAAAAGTACAGAATAGAAAAGATCCAAGATGAAGTTGCGACCCTCTGAACAAATCATTTTCACTGAGGTTAATGGTGTCTATACAGTTTCAGGGCCCAGGTACACCAAAATGAATGCCATTGTAAGGAGTAGATCAAATCTTATGTCAGTGAATAACAATTAATAACTTGTATGATCATGACATGACAATACAATCAAAGCAATGAGAACAATCACTCTGGGGGGGGGGGTTGTAAGACCCAGTGCAATGAATTGAGGACAGAGGCAGGAAACTAACTGGAAAGTTGTCACTGTTCTTTCGACCATAACACACCAGTTAATGCTATTTGGAACATAAGATTTGCCCATCTGAGTCCTGCTTAATTTTTTGGTTCACAAAAGAATGATATGAAATAAATTATTTGTTGTATTGAGACACCACTTTTGGGGGATAGTTATGCACAAGCAACAACTGAAACAAATACACACAGAGGTCAGACTAACCATTTAAATATGCTAGTAGATCACTAATATGGAGATAAAAAGAAGGTGGGAACTATTGTAAAGTGGACAGACCAATTTTAATTTAATTAGAGAGTTATAACTTATTTTTGCCATGTGAAAATTTGTTCTTATGTTACTGTATCTCCTGCTTTTCAAGATAGTGAAAAATCATTTTTATTTTCATATAATGTCTTTGGATATTTAAATATTTGCATATATTTTTTTAAAAAGTTGACATACCTCATAGACTAGAGGAAACATTCCTGAAGTTCATTTGGAACCAAAACAGGCCTAGAATGACAAAAGCAATTCTGGACAACAAAGACAGTTCAGAGGGCATCACAATCCCAGACCTGAAATTTTACCACGAAGCCACTATGATAAAATAAGCATGGTACTGGCAAAGACAACATGCCTGAGGATCAGTGGAACAGAACAGAAGATGTGGATGCATCTCCAAACACACTCAGCTACCTACCTGCAACAAAGAGGCCAAAAATGTACACTGGAATTTAATCTCTTTAATAAGTGGTGCTGGAAAAACTGGCTTTCCATGTACCAAAGACTAAACCTAGACCCATATCTATCACCATGCATTAAACTAAAATAAAAATGGATGGGGGATCTAAACATTAAAATAGAAAAAGAGAAAAATAGAGAAAGTAGGTAGAAGTCTCAGAGACATAGGTGTAGGCAGAGACTTCATGAACAAGACCCAGACTGCAAGGGAAATAGTAGAAAGAATCAACAAATGGGATCTCAAAAGCTTACTAAAAAAACTTTTGCACAACAAAAGAAATCACCAACAAAGTGAAAAGCCAACCCATGGAGTGGTAAAAATTATAGCCAATTGTCCCACAGACAAAAGACTTGTATCTAGAACATATAAAGAATTGAAGAAAATAAGACCCCCCAAATTCAAAGACCCAATGCAAAAGTGGCCATCAGAGATGAATAAGCACTTCTCAGATGAACAATTACAAATGGCAAATAAATACATGAAAAAATGTTCAACTTCATTGGTCATTCGAGAGATACAAGTTAAAACAACACTCAGACTCCATCTCACCCAAGAAAGAATGGGTATCATCAAGAAATCAACTGATAACAAATGTTGGAGGGGCTGTGGAGGAAAAGAACCCTTCTCCACTGTTGGTGGGAGTGGAGACTGATACAGCCACTGTGAAAATCTGGGATAGGAGGTCCCATTTGATGCAGCTATTCCTCTTCTGGGTATCTTCCCAGAAGAATTAAAATCATAATACCATAGTGATATATGTACACCCAGGTTTATAGCAATACAATTTGTAATTGCTAAATCTTGGAAACAACCCAGATGCCAGTCAACCAAAGAATGGATAAAAAAAAAGATGAGTTTTTTTTTAATATAATAAAGTATTTCTCAGCCATAAAAAGGTTATAAGTCAAGCAAAACCATCACATTTGACCATGGGCTCTGACTGTGGGCCTGAACTCTGGCTAGGTAGCTAGAACTCTTCACTTGTTTCCCTCTCCATTCTTTTCCTTTGAGTATGCCTGACTTCCTGGAGGTTGATGGGAGGACCAGGACCTGAATTTATTTCTGACTTCAAATTCAAGGTCCTGTCTACTGTAGCATTTTTTTTGCAGGTTCTAGAATAAGGGGTCACCTGTTTATATCTCTTTTGCCTTCTGTATCTAACTAAGAGTTGAGATTCTGATGTTTGCTCAGTAAGTATCCATTGAATGATTAAAAGGGCACTGAAAACTGCAGTAAACCAGAAGGTCCTGCTTCCCCAAGGACTCTATTTGGAACTGAGGCCAAGAATCTAAATGGCATGTAGAACAATTAGAATTGATGGGCATATCAAACTGGGGAGCATTCTGTCTGATGCCTGGGTAGGATTTGCTCCAGTGGGAACCCAGAAGCAACACCAAAAGCATTACTAAAAGAATGCCCTCAGATATGAAAAGAAATTCCAGCTCTCAGAGTATTAATTATGCAGAACCTGGACTTCCTAAAGAGCAAAACATATCAAAGGATATGATATTTTAGATTTCATATTTTAGATAACCATATTTTAGATTGCGGCTGGTATACTTTTATTTCTCATACAAAACTTCCCCTCACATAACTGCTTCTTCCTCCTACCCCACCCACTATACTGTGCTGTTTTGTGCTCCACTGGCACTCTATACCTACCTTTTAAAATTTGTCACGCACTGTCTAGTCTGTCTTCCTTTCACTTATCATTTAGCCTGATGCCCCATATGGTGCTGACTGGGTTATCTAGCTGACAACTGTGCAGTCTGGAGGGCCCAAGTCAGTTTCATTCATACTCGGAATCTTGGGAAAATACCAGGAAAGCTGAATTCAGTTGAGGCCCTCATTCTTAATGTAATCTCAAGACTTTCTCAGGTGGTGTCCCCAGTAGGTATTTGCATATTTTACATACTGATTCCTTGCTCCAAGAGAACAAGGCTGAAGCAGACAGTTCTCTTACAATGAGACCCAGGATAGGGAAACATCTCTGCCATGCACTACTGATCAGAGTGGCCACAGATCAGCTTAGATTTAATGGGAGAAGAGGTGGATGCCATGTTTTACTGAGATAAGGCCAAAAATTTTTGGTCTCTCTTTAATATGCTTCAACATATGAATTTACATCCTGTATACTCTCCTACAGGTAACTATCAGCCAATGAAGAGTGATCAGCAGGAGAGTGATGGTGCTAGATAACTGGGTCAGCAATGCATATCATAGATAGAACATAAACATGGAATTAGGAAGACTAATTAGGGGATACTTTTAGTCTAAAGATAAAAAATGATATAGCTAGAATTAAGAGTAGAGGGCTGGGGATATAGCTCAGTGGCATAAGTGCCTGCCTGGCAAGCACAAGGTCCTGAGTTCAATACCTGGTACCAAAAAAAAAAAAAATCAATTAAGAGTAGGAGTGAGTCTGGTATGGTGATGCACACCCGTGGTGTCTAGCACTCTCAGCAACTGAAGCAGAAGGATCAAGAGTTGGGGTCCAGCCTGAACAACTTAGCGAACACTACTGGAAAATTTGAAAGAAAGAGAAAGAGCCAGGTGTGGTGGTACACACCTGTAATCCCAGCACTCAGGAGGCTGAGGCAGAAGGATCATTGTGATTTCAAGATCAGCCTAGGCTACAAAGTGAACTCAAAGCCAGCCTGAACTTCATATCTAGACCCTGTCTCAAAAAGACAAAAAGAAAGAAAGAGAGAGAAAGAAGGAAGGAAGGAAGGAAGGAAGGAAGGAAGGAAGGAAGGAAGGAAGGAAGGAAGAAAGAAAGAAAGAAAGAAAGAAAGAAAGAAAGAAAGAAAGAAAGAAAGAAAGAAAGAGAGAGAGAGAGAGAAAGAAAGAAAGAAAGAGAGAGAGAAAGAGAGAAAGAAAGAGAGAGAGAAAGAAAGAAAGAAAAGGGAAGGAAGTAATAAAGGAAAGAAAGGAAGAAAAAAAAAGAATGCAAGAAAGGAAGGGCAAATTGAATGTAGTTCAGTGCAAAGGCCCTGGATGCAATCCTCAGTGTCTCAGAAAGAAAGTAGAGCAGAAGTGGGTTTGGAAAGGAAAAGATGGATTCAGTTCATACTTAGGAGGAAGAATCCACAGGAACTGGGAAAATGGGGATCAGGAAGAGAGAAGGTGGGGACCACTGGGCAAGCGGAGGGTGTTCATCTTAACAGCAGGAGCTGAGTGCATGCAGCCTCCTCAGCAAAGCCTGAGACTCTGGGCTCAGTCAGCATCGTTTTCTGAAGCACAGCCACACACCATAGCTTCTAGCTGAAATGGGCAGAACGGACAGAAATGCACACAAGCGTGCAAACACACACACAGGATTTGTCAGCAGTGGTGAAATGGAGTCAAAATGTCAGCACTTGGGATCCATTTCAGATCTACTTGAAATCAAATTCTCTTTTCTGTTTGTTTAGTAGAAGAGAGAATGGGAGGAAAAAGGATATGTTTTCTAATTCTACTCCAGGGCTCCCATTCACAATAGAAGGGAGTGTGTGCTTTCTAACCACAGAAGGATACTTAGGACTCATATTTAAATGCTCATAAAGCTTATTGAGGGTGGAAATCACTATGTTATGTGACGATTATTATCCTAATATGACTGGAGCTTCATTTTCAATGCTGAGCTCCAAGGGAATTAGTGGAGCCACCTTCATTAAGTTAATAGTCAGGCTGTGGTCAATTCCTTTCACTGAGGTCCTGCAATGAAGCCACCTGAAAGGATGGAAGTGCAAAATAGGACATGGCAATAGGAAGATGGCAGTAAGGGTGCTCACAACCCAGCTTGGCCCCTGTATTTCCCTACTTGCCAGATCCAAGTTTCATGGTCTCTGAGTCCCTAATCCAGACTCCCCGTCTTCAGAAAATGTGGAAGGTTACTCAGCCTCTACCTACTCCCTTATGTAGAAAATGATCATATTTCTTAAAAGTTAGAGGTCATTTTGAAAACTAAATGAACCAGAACACATGCTGACTCCCAAATTAGTGTCAATGACAGTATCAATAATAAAAGTAGAATAAACTGGTGGAGGCAGTAGTGGTGAACTTTACCTTGCTACAACGATTCAATAGTTTCTATTCAGCTTCTGCTGTACATCAAGCACAGCACTCAGCACAGGTAATAAAAAGAAAGTAAAATATCTTCAGGGAGCTCACACCAGTTTTTCCTTTCATTCACTCTCCTGATCCATGCAATGACTGATATGCATCTTTTAAGTGTTTTTCAAAAGCAGTGCTCTCCTAAGCTGGAGAATTAACAATAGCCAGAAAACAACCTGTCCACAGGCATGTCACCATTACTTCATTGATTCATCCTTTAACATGACCAGCCCACATTGAGCACTTTCACTATTGGAAGCACTGTACAAGGCAATATGATGTTCTAGGAAACTTCTGAACTATTTTGTTTCAGAAAGGCTCCTTATGCACGGGACAGCAGCCACTATCCAACTGGCACGGAGTACCTTGCAAACCTTTGCAGGCAGGAAATAAAATGGTCAGCAATGTCTTTACTCAGCATTCCACAAGATGATAGCACTTATCAACCATATTAGGATCGGCTAAGTGAAAATATCTGATGCAATACATTGAGGACTTCAGATCAAGAGACCAGGTTTGAGCAAACTGTCTCCTGTGTCAAAGAGTTATTCCCTGGCTGGAAATAACATTACCATCCCTGATAATAATAACATTATCATCCCTGAGATGATAATGAGGATGACAAAATAGTAAGCATGTCCTTATTATACAGCACCCAAAATAACATTTATATGGAGGGTTTTAACATCAGAGACCTAAATGCAAATCTGTACCACATTCTAGCTATCAGGCATGGACAAATTAATTCATTTCTCTAAGCCTGGTTTCCTCATAAATAAAATGTAAATGATAATTGAAACCACATCATAGGTTGTTTGTAGAGATTAAATTATATAACTGCATGCATATTGCTTATAACCCTATCTGGCACACATGGCGTGTAATTGGTAGCTGTTCATATTATTATTATGGCTGTGAAGATCTATTGGTGTAGAAATAATACAGAAATGATTACCCTGCTCACAAGTTAAGAAAACACTATTTGAAAATCAAGACTAGAAAAAAAACATATAAATGAATATACTTCATACTGTCCAAAAAATGCACTCTACATGAACCTGAAATGGAAATTAAATTAAAATGATTCAAATATAATGAGCATTGAAATGTGCTCTTTGGAAATACAGCATAGAAAAGGAAGGAAGGCTACATGCTGTGCAGAAGCATTGCATAGAAGCATAGCAGAGATATGGTGCAAATGTCCACTTCCTACACCAGGCAATATTTCCATGCCTAGTCCACCAATTGCCCAGCGAAAGGGAGCTTCTCTGATTGCATTAAAAATTAAGATAACCTCATGCTGCAATGACTGAAGAATCTTTTGCTTTTGAAGAAGGTGTGGGTTGGGTTAGGGTTAGGGTTAGGTTTAGGTGACTGGATCATGGGTGTATGATACTGGATTAGTCCACTGATGAGTTTATAGATGGGTGTGAGGTTGGGAGGTAAAGCCCGGTAGGAAAAGGTGTATCACTGTGCAGTTGGCCTGGTAATAGATCTATGTACCTCCTCCTGCCTTGAGGGCTGGCCGCTTTCATCCTGCCATACCATGGACTGTTCCTTTTCTGCCATGCTGCCCTGCCTTGAAGCCAGCTGTCTATGAACTGAAAGCTCTACAAACTGCGAGCTAAAATAAACATTTTCTCCTTTAATTTATGGATGAGGGGTATTTTGTCTCTGCAACAAGGAAGTAACTAAGACACAGGTCCCATGGCTGGCAAGTAGCAGAGCTGGTTATTCTACATATAATTCCTTTTTCTGTATCAGAGATCAATGTACTCTTGCATTTAAGACCAAACAATAACTATTTTAGCACTATACATACCTGAAAACCTCTATCACAACTGCTAAACTCTCTGGTTGTAGTGCAGAAGCATCCATCGATAATATGCAAATGGTAAGCCCCACTGTGTTCCCATATACCTTTGCTTCTATTCAATGAAACTTGAACATCAAGTAATTTGCATACTTTTCAAAATGTTATTGTTTTTCATTTTTTCAACCACTTACAATGTAAAGCCTACTGTTATCTTCAAGACCTATGGAAATGAGCAGTGGATCAGATTTGGCCCAGGGGCCATTATTTGCTGACACTTGGTTCATTTGATACAAAAGGACTAAGAATGACAGTGGCTAATAAATGAGACAGCATAGGCTCTGACAAGCAGATTCTGGAAGAAACTCCCTAACATGGTTAAATGATCTCAGTTAGGAAAATTAAGGGTAAGAAATAAAGCAACAAATCCAGATATACCCAGCAAATAGAAGAGTTTAGGTAAGAACCACTTTATAGTTTCTTTACAATGTAGGCATACTTTATTCCCAGGACTCTAGGAGGCTGAGACAGGAGGATTGTAAGTTCAAGCCCAGCCTGAATGACTTTGGGACTTACTGAGACCATAAATAAATAAATAAATAAATAAATAAATAAATAAATAAATAAATAAGAACTGGGAATGTAACTCAATTTTCAAATTTTGGGTTTAATCCCCAGTACACCACACACACACACACACACACACACACACACACACACACACACACAAAATAAGGCATACTTTAAGCATTATTTGATCTTTACACTATCTTATGTATTTATTTCTATTGTCGTCATACAAATAAAGGAATAGAATGGTGGTCATGCTCCAGTGATGTGCTTGGAGTTCCATAAATAGTGTGCATAGCCAGAACTCATATCTAGAACTGGTTGAATCCAAAGCTCATGTTTTTACCAGGGATATCACATTGTCTCCCATGGGCCCTTAAAAAAAAGGAAACAAATCAAAAGCACAGCTTTGTGAGGACACTACATGACATGAGGGTCAAAGATGGTCCCTACCATGGTTTCTCTGAGACTCACAACTTAGAATGAAAATATCAGTGAGTTCCCAAAAGAAGCCTAAAATCAGTGGGGAAAAAGTTTTCTGGGTTAATTCTGAAAAAAGTAAATTTCGGTGTCAAATGTCTGGAAAGCCATCCAAAGGTGTCAGTGTCTCACATCTCTGTACCCAAGTAGGATAATACTATCCGTACTGGAGGTATAAGGAAAAAACACCACCTTCAGATAAAAAGAATATTACCTTTGCAGCAAAGGAAGGGAGATGTAATCAGATAAGGTGGTATTTGTTATCTTCATTCTTCTTTCTACAGAAGGAAAAGGGGTAGATAGAGACCGCCCTTCCTTTGGGATGTCAGCAATGCAATACTCAAGATAAGAAGGGCATTTCTTGTGCTAATCAATTCAACAAGCATCCTGAAACAAAATTTACCACACCTATTTTAGAACTATGTGCTTATTGCTCCCCCAGATGTGAGTTGTTAGCAAAGTACAATGTAAACATTGCTTAAAAGGAAAGAAACCTTGCACATTCACATTACTTAGAAGAGGGTTTCTCCCTGGGAAGCAGAGCTCAAGTCAAACTCATCATTGCACGCCATGCTTTTTGACACCAGGGAAGGCTAATATGAAGTCACTGAGCTCAGCTTTCTTGATGAACGAGACTAGTCAAATATAAATTTTTTTTTTCTAGCTGCAACTAGTTCTCAGATACTGGGATACAACTGTGTTTACAATGGAATCATGGATATTATTAACTCAGTGTTTGGTACCCATTATGTGAAACAAGGGGAAAAAACTATACCTTTATTCCTTTCTGTTTATCATGTTTCATTAGAGTTATTAAACTCTTGGGGGAAGCTTAGTTTATCTTTCCTTGTTTCTTCACCCAACGAGGAGGGTGTCCATTTGGTCAGACTCCAGGAGGCTGATGGGGCCAAGTTTACCAGGGTCTATGGGATTCCTATGTGGGATGGGCTGCTCTCTTCCCCTGTCATGCAGGAGGAGGGAATTGTAAGGCCACATGTAGCTTCTGTCCTGACCCTGGATGCCAGCAATCTCCCTGTTTCTGCTCTTACCTGTAGTTTACAAGTGGCACCTCAGTGGAAGACAGCACCTTTGCTGGCTCTCCGTCTCTCACCTGCTTCCTCCTTGTCATCGTCTGAAGGACGAGATGCGTATCTGTGCCCGAGCCTCTATTTTCCTATGCACCTGCTCTGCTGCTATTTTCTCTCTCCAGAATATCAGGGGGGAGATGGTCAAATCATTAGACTCAGCTTAGGACTCAATAAGAGGAATGATGACCCTTTTAGTACTTGAACCCCGGCCATCCGCTGGGGCCAGCCTCACAGCATTCTACGAATGAAACCTATTCTCTTGCCTGGTTAGTATTTTTTCATTTCATTTCTTTTTATTTATTTATTTTTTATTTTAAAAATAAAAGGAGGAAAACATTAACAGACAGACAACCCTATACAAAATAGCAAAAGAACAGTACAGCCAGTACAGAGTTACAAACAAAGTGGTAGGAAATTAGCAGTGCTTCTTGTATTACATGTCAATATCTTCAACGTGGTTTCTCATGAAAACAGATAAGAGATATGCATATTGAACAATCAAGGACTCATTGACAGTTTCTTTCAGTAAAGAAATAGAAGACAGTAGATCAACTATGTTAGCTATCCTGTATATACATACATACAAAATTTCTCCTTCTTTCCCTTCTGTTTTCCCACATCCCAGTTGCCCTTTACCCTTGAGTGCTTTCCCATCATTTCACAGTGTCTATCATACCTCCGAGTTTAAATTAATCCTTTCAGGTTTTACACTAGTGAAACAATGCGGTGCTTGCACATGCATGTCTGATTTATTTCACTTATGAGTCTGGTCTCTAGTTGTGACCATTTACCTATAAAAGCCTTGAGTTTATCTTTCTTTATATCTGTGTAATATCCCATTATATGAAAGTACCACAATTTTCTTATCCAATCCTCAGTGGATGGACATTTGGGTTGGTTCCACAATTTAGCAATTACAAATTGTGCTGCTATGAACATAGGTGC
>NW_004955461.1:8563318-8564872 GCF_000276665.1 Chinchilla lanigera
TAGGATGAGATCCCAGTTGTTGATTATTTGAAGTGCTTCACGTACAGTTGGGTTTTTGTTCATGAACTCTCTGCCTACCCCTATGTCTTCAAGGTTTTTACCTACTTTCTCTTCCAGTAGATTTAGTGTTTCTGGTTTAATATTGAGATCTGTGAACCATTTTGACTTGAGTTTGGTGCATGGTGATAGGTTTGGGTCTATTTACAGTTTTTGGCAGGTAGCAAGCCAAATTTTCCAGCACCATTTCTTAAAGAGGCTATCTTTCTTCCAGTGAGTTTGATTGCCCCCTTTATGAAAGATTAGGTGGCTGAGTGTGTTTTTGGCTGTGGTTTTTTCTTCTAGTCTGTTCCATTGGTTCTCATGTCTGTGTTTTAGCCAGTACCAGGTTGATTTTATGACAGTAGCTTTATAGTATAATTTCAGGTCAGGGACTGTGATTCTACCTGGCTTCTCCTTGTTGTCCATGATTGATTTTGCTATTCTGGGTCTCTTCTGGTTCCAAATGAATTTAAGGCATGTTTTCTCAAGATCTGTGAAGTATGATAATGGTAGTTCAGTGGGAATTGTATTGAATCTGTACAGCAGTTTTGGGAGTATGGCCATTTTCACAATGTTGGTTCTTCCTATCCACAAGCAAGGAATATTTTTCCATTTACTGAAATCTTCGATCTCTTTTTTCAGAGTACTATAGTTTTCATTGAAGAGATCTTTCATTTCTTTTGTTAGATTGATTCCTAAATATTTCAGTTTCTCGGATGTTATTGTGAAAGGTATGGTTTCCTTAATTTCTCTCTCAGTCTGTTTGTTGTTTATGTATAGGAATTCTATTGGTTTCTGGGTGTTGACTTTGTATCCAGCTACACTGCTGAATTTGTTGATTAATTGAAGCAGTCTTCTTGCGGAGTTTTTGGAGTCTTCCATGTAAAGTATCATGTCATTTGCAAATAGGGATAGTTGTACTTCTTCCTTTCCTATCCTTATTCCTTTTATTTCTCTTTTCTGTCTCATTGCTCTGGCTGGTGCTTACAGAACTATATTCAACAGGAGTGGTAACAGTATCCTTGTCTTATTCCCAATTTTAAAGTAAAACCTTTCAGTTTTTGTCCATTGAGAATGATGTTGGCTATTGGATGGTCATAAATGGCTTTAATCAGGTTAAGGTAAAGACCATCTATTCCTATTTTCTGCAGAGTTTCTATCAAAAATGCCTGTTGGACCTTGGCAAAAGCTTTTCCTGCATCTATTGAGATGATCATGTGGTTTTTGTCTTTGGTTTCATTGATATGGCATATAACATTTATAGATTTGAGAATATTGAACCAACCTTACATTCCTGGAATGAATCCAACTTGGTCGTGATGTATGATTTTCTTGATAATTTGCTGCATTCTAATTGCTAGTATCTTATTGAGTATCTTTGCATCTATATTCACTAGGGAGATGGGTCTGTAGTTTTCCTTCTTGGTTGGGTCTTTCTCTGGTTTTGGTTAAAGTATGATGCTTGCCTCCAGAAATGAGTTAGGCAGAAATGCTTCCTCTTTAATCTCATTGAAT
>NW_004955461.1:8565955-8584013 GCF_000276665.1 Chinchilla lanigera
GATATTTGGTGCATAGATGTTTATGATTGTTATCTCATCCTCTTGCAGTTTTCCCCCGACTAGTATGTAGTGACCTTCTTTATCTCTTTTGATTGTTGTCAGTTTGAAGTTTACATTGTCTGCAAACAGAATAGCTACCCCTTCTTTTTTCTGGGTTCCTGTTGCATGGGGGATTGTTTTCCATCCTTTGACTTTTAATCTGTGGATTTCATTTTCAGTGAAATGTGTTTCCTCTATACAGCATATCGTCAGATTTTGTTTTTTAATTCACTCTGCCAGTCTGTTTCTTTTGACTGGAGAATTGAGGCCATTTATATTTATAGTTGTTATGGTTTATGTCTATGTGTCCCCCCAGTGCCTCATGCGGACATGGGGCAGGCTTTTAGAGTTTGAATATGGGTGTAAGAGCTGCACCTGCCCTGGAGTGGATAGTTTGCATATGTAAGGGAGAGGAGGAAGTGCTTGAGGTCATTCTTCCTCCGCCATTCCTCCCCCATTCCACTCTGGTGTGTGTCTTGCTGCTTTGCTGTGCTGCCGTCCTGAGATGCAGCCCTCTGCCACGTGCCACTCTGCCTTATAATCTGCCAAGTATGGATTGAAACTTCCATGAATTGTAAGCGAAATAAACCTTACCTTCCTTAATTTTGGGCGTCAGGTATTTTGTCCCAGCAGCGAGAAAAAAGTAACCAAGACAATAGTTATAACTGATATGTATTGATTTATCATTGTCATGCTATTCACTTGCGTTGGTGTCCTACTTTTTCTACCTGTTTACTTGCTTGCTGTTCTTGACGTTTCATTCATATTGTTGTTCTTGAAATTGCAGTCAGATTTTTCTCTGTCTAGAATATCTTTTAGTACTCTTTGTAATGCTGGCTTGGTGCTCATGAAGTTCAATTGTTCTTTGTCATGAAAATATTTTATTTCTCTGTTGAATTTGAGGGATACTTTGGCAGAGTACATCAGTCTTGGTTGGAAGCTCTTCTGTCTCAGGACCTGTAATACTTCACTCCAAGCTCTTCTCAATTAGACAATTCGTGCTGAGAAGTCTGCCATGATTCTGATGGGCTTTCCTTTATAGATAATCTGTTTCTTTTCTCTAGCAGCTTTTAATATTCTGTTCTTTTGCTGGAGATCTGGGAACTTGACTATTATATGTCTGGGTGTAGTTTTATTTTGGTTGTGGTTGGTTGGAGTTCTATATGCCTCATTACCTGTATATCAGGTTCTGTTTCCATGCTTGGGAAATTTTCTGCTATTATTTCTGCAAATAATCTTTTTATATCTGTTGTGTTGCTTCCTGCTGTTTCATTGACTCCTATAAGTCATACATTATTCCTGTTTGCCTCATCTTGCAGCTGTTGAATTGACTTTTCCTGGATCCTTGTTGATTTTACAAGATCCATTCTTTCATGGTCACTAGCTACCAAGCTGTCTTCAAAGTCTGAGATTTTGTCTTCAGCTTCATTCAAGCAGTTTTGGTAGCTTTCAGTGGCAGCTTTGTTTTCCTGGAAGTCTCTTTGAATCTGGTTCATGCATTCCAAGTCCTTTCTATATTTTTCCTTGAATGCTTCTGACCCTTGCCTTTGTTTTTCTATTTTTTTATGTGTTTCTTCTTCAGACTTTTTGAGCATTTCCTTCATTATTATTGTCATTTCACTTTTTGCCTGAGAGATTATTTCTGATCTCATCTCCTCTACGGCCTTATGGAATTGCTTCTTTACTTTCATTGCAATCATTTCAGCTATTTCAGGCATGTGTTTACCAAGTTCTCCTATGTCAGTGTCTCCTGGACTTGTTCTGAATGGGGTGGAGTTCTGGGATTGTGTTTTAGTTCTTCATTTCGTCATGTTTGCTACTGGATGCAGAAAGCTCAGTTTCCCTCTTCAGTAGCTGCACAGCAACGGCCACTAGTGTACCTAGTTTTTATGTTGGTCAGGTTTGCCCCTGAGTGACCTCTGAGAAGTACTACTTAGTCTCGGCTTTTCCGGCAGTTTTTGATTTGTATCTAGTTATCCCCCATCTCAGACACAGGCATTGGTGACAGCTGATGGCCAAAAGTCTGATCCAGCATTTCAGTTCAGGGCACGTGCAGTTCAGGGCACATGCACAGCCCAGACTCCGGTTGCACTGGTGCGACAATCCCTGTCCAGTGGGCCTATGTCCCCAGGCAGTTCAGGGTACAGGCAAAACCCAGACACAAACTGCAGGGTTGACAGTTTGTGAACCACCTGATTCTGTGTCTCCAGTCAGTTCAGGACACATACAGAAGCCAGATGCAGGCTGAATGAGTAGCAGACACAGACCGCCTGTGCCTTTGACCCACTAGGGGGTCTGGGTGAAAGTAAAGCACAGACTCAAATCACAGGACCAGCAGCTCCTGGAGCACTCGCTGCACGGTGCATGGAGGGAGGGGATACACGCCCAGCCCCCAGCCAGAAAAGTCCCTGGGGCTTCTGAGTGAGGACCTCCTCTCTCCCGAGGGTGCAGGGAGGGGAGAGACTCAGTCTGTAATAGCAGCAGTGTCCTGGCTCACCTGCTCTGCCCTCAGGAAGTAGATGGGAAATACCTGGCCCTGTCCGCGAGTTTCAGCTGGGAACCATGGTGGGGTGAGCAAAGCACAGACTTGAACCACGCAGGACCAGCAGCTCCTGGAGCACTCACTCACTCGGTGCAGGGTGCCCACTGGGAGAGGCTACACACCCCTCCCCCAGCCAGAAAAGTCCTTGGGGCTTCTGAGTGAGGACCTCTTCTCTGGCTCTCTCCACAAGTTTCAGCTGGGAACCATGGCGGTGTGAGCAAAGCACAGACTTGAACCACAGGGCCAGCAGGTCCCAGAGCACTTGCTCCCATTTCATTTCATTTTGTTGCTTTTTTCTTTATAGACTTCACAAGGAAGCAAATATAGTGTAGAATAATACTCTAGGACCCTTAATTCCTTAAAACTCCCAAGATAATGTTAAAATAATAAATCACGTGTAGTGCGTGCATGTGTGTGTGTGTGTGTGCATTACTATAGGTGATAGAACCCAGCACCTTCACACTGAGCTACATCTCAGCCCATTTTTATTTTTATATTTTGAGATTGGGTCTCATTCTGTCACCATATTGCCAAAGCTGGGCTTGAATTTTCAGTTCCCCTTTCTCAACCTCTCAGAGTGCTGGGATTAGGCATGGGCCATCATGCACAGTTTAATAATTCTTATTATTAAAGATTCTAACAAGACTTTGCTGAGGGCAGAATTGGATCAGACTAAAAGAAAATAGATTTTATAAACAATAAGGATGCAGAATTTTAAGTGTGTTTTTATTTCTGTGAGCATCCTCCTTAGTCTCATTTAAACCAAAATCCATTTCTTACAAGTACACCAAAAGAAAAATATCTGGATGTGATTCATGAAATCTGAGCATTGAAGTGATATATATAAATATTAAAATTTGTCCTTGATTTTTTTATTTGGAAATTTGAATTTTAAACTCATCCATACTCATATAATGTTTAAAGGATAAAATGCAATAAGAGATTGGAAAATGGTTAGAAAACAAAGAAATAATACAAATAAGAGGACACTTAAAACTATAAAAAATTATAATATATAATACAACATGTCTACAAAGTAAGAATTGTAGTTTAATCACAAACATAGAAAGCTTATTCTATTTCTTTCAATAGAATTTCTATCATTTAATTAATCCTCTCTGCAATTCCAACATTGGACTTTCCAGATCTAATTTATTTTTGCATTTAAGGAGTTGTTAAATTATTTGAAACAGGGCTTTTTCAACATACACTCAGCATCAATAGCTCCAAATTGTTTTATTCTCATCTTGATAAACTTTGTTTTCCTCCAAAGCAGGGGAGAATGAGACATGATCAAATATAGAAAAAGAAATTATGGACCTTAAAAAGGCTTGGTAACTTGCTGAGGCTGCCAGCTGCTTTGGGGGATGTCTCTCTGCATGTCAGTGAAGGAAATCACTATTTATTCTCTACTGTCAGGTTCCGAGCCTAAATAATAAAATTGAATACCACTGGATCAAAAATGAAACTTTTTGTAGCTAAACTCCCCTTCTCATCAAGCAATAGTTTTGTGGGTGCACACTGTTATTTCTTGCTCTCAAACCAGTGGGAGCTTCACAGATGTTCAAGAATCTAGTTTAAGATTCTGATTCTGCACTAAAATAGGTAGAATGCTGTAGAGAAGAAAAATCAACTGTAAGAAAATCAATGGATTCCTGAAACATCTCAGTACTGTGGTGGACACCCATCTCTTGTGACCTTGCTGGCCTTAAGGAGCAGGGGGAGCTGTCCAACAGAGGGGTAAGGAGGAAGAGCATTTTGGAACAGGGGATAGAAAGCCTAAGGGCCTCATCATAGGTTGCTATGCATGACTAAGCGTCTACATGATGGCGCAATGTCAGGGAGTGTCAGATGATTACCGGGAGCCCAGTATTGATTGTGCTGATTCTGTGCCTATTCATTCACACAAGATTAGCAGGATTACTAATAACTATTGCATTTCACTGAGTTTGAGGGAGGTTTTCTGTGATATTTTCTCTTCTAAGGTCCCTTTTCTGTGAGGGGATCTAGAATGCCTCACACTTTCCCCTTGATGTACAGTGAGTGCCCCGTACTGGCAGCTCCCCCTACCTGACATCTCCAATTTTCCCTTGCTGCTTCCTACTTAGTTTTGAGGTGCTTATTTAGTCATCACTTCTGCTAAAGGTCACTTTGTCTTTGAGCCTTTTAAGCTTTTTTATAGTTTGAGTTTATTTTTAAATCATAATAAAAATAATCAACCCTTAATGGGGCCCTACCATTTTCTTGCCCTGCAACAATAAACTATTTTTGTTCGTATTAATTTATCTTAGACTTCTGAACATTCTCCTGCATTCTTTTGCCCCTCATTCTATTATTCAAAGAGATTTCTTTTTTTCTATGCAAATAAACCAGAACACATGTAATCCTAAACTCTACATTAGCTCTCTGTAGATTCAAAACTCTTCACAATCTGGCTATTTTTACCTTCTATCCTTAATTTCTTCCTTTTGTGAAAGAGAACCAGACTCACTTAGGAGAGTGGTAGGATCGATTTTATTCAGAAACCATTTTAATAGGAGAAAACAAGCTGTAGTCTAGAACTGAACTCAATTCAGAAACCAGCAAGGGAAAAGGATTCATAGCCAAGACACAAGAGGAGGAAAGCAGTGTTTAGCAAAACACCATAAAAAGACATTAAGAATAGGGGGTTTGTGCAAAACCAACTTGACAAGATTCCCACTGAAGACAGTGGAGGGGGATGAGGAGTTCAATTAGATATTGAGAGTGATGTCAAAAGTGAGGGGTTCTTGCTAATCTGACTTAGCAGAGTTCGTGCTGCAAATGGGCCCTGCATGGCCAGCAAGGACAGATGACAAGGTTAAGGCTTTGTAAAGTAAAGGATCCAAAGAAGGAAACCAAAGGTTGGTCAAGAAGAGTATTTCCCCTATTTCCCCTGTCTGAGCCTATATCCTGGTTGTATCACTCCTCTTCCAGTCAGACTAATGATCCATGCTTTCCTATGCTTCTGCACACTGGTTCGGGATGATCTCCTAGCCTGGACCTGGTCCTTACCATCCCTCTAATCTGGATAATCCTTTGGATGTTGAGCATGATGCACCATTCCCAGATTTCCTTCTCTGATGCCTTCAAGTCTCAGGCAGAAGCTTCTTCCTTGTGGTGCCACAAGCTTCTGCACAACCTTAGTCATGGTGCTTATCACACTTGATTGAAATGATCTATTTCCACAAGACTAAAACCTCCTCAATGACAGGACTCATGTCTGTCTTGTTGACCATTGTTCTCTTTGCATTCAAATTAATACCTGCACAATAGGTACTCAACACATATTTGTCACATACATGGATAATGATGATTATAACCCTTACTTTCCTCTACATCCCTGTGAAATGACTAAATATTGGAATATACCTCAGTTACTATGAAACATGATCCATTTCAGGATTCAGGAGGTCTCTCTCAGGTATCTGAAGCTAGAGATTTCCTCATTAATAAGAATCTGGTAAAAATTCCTCATATATAAAGTCACAAAGAGAATTAGGATTATTCATTGTGTGTTTGGGAACTAGGGCAGGCTGGCAAGAAGATCAGCAATTTTTTACCCTGGGAACAGGTTGACAGGACATGCAGTCAGTAAGCCTCTAGTCACAACCAGTGCTCTCAAATACTGAATACATTATGTCCCAAAGTACTTCTAATTAGCAAGAAAATGATTACAAATAAATCCACAGGAATATGTAGTATCTATACACAAAAATTCAGAAGAGATACTCGTGAAATATAAGCGGAGGTATTCTCATCTAGCACTATTCAATCCTCTCATTTCCTCTGCTACATTCTGCTGGGAGGGGCCAACCCATTCTGATGGAAAACTACTACACCTGGGGTGTAGGATGTTACAATAAACGACCATGACTTGTTACCTTGAAGAGTAAACATCCATTTCTCATTGTTCTAGAGGCTGGAAAGTAAGATCAAGTCACTGGCAGATTCAGTGTCTATTGAGGATCCCCGTTCTGGTTCCTAGACTTCTATATTCTCACTGTATCCTCATGTAGTAGAAGGCATGAAAGATAGTTTAGAGGTGTCTAATAAAGGCAAAAGTCTCATGATCTAACAATTTCTCAATGGCCCACCTCCCAACACCATCACCTTGGGAGTTACGACATCAACACGAATTTTTTGGTAACACAGTCATTCACAGCATAGCAATCTACAGTGACAAATTAGAAATCTAATGTGGCTTCATACATTATATCTTCAGTACATCACAAGGGCATCATGTCTATATCAAAAGACATGAGGATTAGTAAAAGTAAAGAGAATACCTGCACTGTGTTATACATGCCAGCAAAATAATCTCTGGACTTCTGGTGTTATACTGTGTCCCATAAGTTAGACCAACAAGCTCTGATAGTTAAAATTCAATTCTGTTTTAATTTTAATACTGTTGTTTATGTGTGGCTAGCTCAATTTGCCCAGTAAAATTATCTCTCATGTAAAAATGAATTTAAAAATGAGCATACCCACTGAAAATAAATTGGCCAGCTATTGCTCAGTTTTTAAGCCAACTTTGTCTAGGTCTTCAAGATGGTTATAATCAAATGAAGTACATTCTCTGATAGTCCTTGATGAAGAAGGTAAGCATAAGATGGTTCATTTCAAACTCCTACCTGACAGCAAAAACATGCAGTGGGATCTTTCCTGGCAGAGAAGTCTGACACACAGATCAAGGAATAAAGCAAGCCAATTTCAAGAATTTTACAAAATCAGAGATGGAAACTCATCCAGAAATGATCTCATTCAACCTCCTTCAACCATGAAGGAAAAAAACAGAGAATCATAGAGATAAAATGAAATCATCCAAGTCTAAAATAAAACTGTCAATGGCAGTATCTCAAGTGGGAAATCTTGATATATTTTTCTTGAAAACAAAAATTTTACTTTGATCAAAATATAAATTTTCCAGTCACTTCCTTTATGACAAAATTAATCCATGTATTGTTTAATAGCTTTACTGATGTAACTTATATATTATCATTGAAATAATGCTGGAGAATTATATCTTGTGATATATCATGATAATAATACATTGAGAAACAAATTAGCTAAAAATTATGACTGAGTCAATAGTATTGGGGTGAATATGTAACCATATGGACTTATGAGTCCTTCTGTTTTCTTCTTTAACCTGCATTAAATTCTTACTTTTAATAAAACTGAGCACTCTTTCCTTTTAAAATAATAAAATCATTTATTCAATAAATGTATACCAGTTATTCATTAATGAATATGTACTTCATGTTCAACTTCATATGCAAAGGTCTAGGAATTATTCTTTAAATAAACATGGCATGTCCTTCAAGATCTTCCTTTTGTCTAGCAAAAGTTTGCAAAAATAAAAATGGAGTCCTGAAGTGAGGGCAAAACCAAATGTGCAGAAACAGAATCTAGAGGTCTTCCTCTCTCATTATTTTATGCAAGGGTATGGGTATTAACTGGCCACAAGCTTAGCGTGATTCTGTGGTCTATTAGGGCATCTAAAATCCTCACATCACCTGAGCAGCATATATAGATGCTAGCTCTTTTGCACTGTGATCAGATCAAGGGCCTTGGTTAGTTCTGGGGATAGTTTCACAAGGACACTGGCAGACAAAATTCTGGAAGATGATGCTGAGCATAGATTGATCCTAAGAGCAATGACTAAGGCAACCAGGAGGATGTGACCATCATAAGGCCCTCTGTTTTCTAAGAGACAGAATACCTGTGTCAATGGACACCATAAAAGGAGAGCAGGTTTCACTAAGACCTCTGGATGTTACACAGGGCATGTCACAGACTTTACTTTGATGCCCATTCCTTCTCTGAAGTATTTTCTCCAGACTCTACTGTATACTTTAGAAAAATAAATTAAAAGCTACTGTCCTTTTAAGGCTCACCAATGGCTCCTCCTTACTGTATCCAGTCAAAACCTCAAAGTCATACCACCTTGTGACTGTGATGCTACCCTAAGCCTAAAAGCCTCCTTCATATTTCACCAGCCACTAACACTGAATGTCAACCTCCATCCGCATCACTCTCCACTTCTACTTCACTATGCTCCTTTCTCTATGCATCACTTCTATTTCTCTCCTAGTCTGCCTGTATCACAATGCTGAATTACCTTGTGCATTGTTTATAGCTGATGCTGTACACTCCTGCCTCCCTGCTGGGACACTGCATCCCCAGGGATGAGAATATATGGAAAAGAAAAATAGGCATGCATTCCTCATTTATGGACTGAGCATGGAGATGAAGGGAGAGAAAGGAAGAGGAAAAGCAAAGGCCCAAAGTAGATCATTGTATCTCCACCACATAGATGAAACAGAAGGGTCCAGGGAAATTAAGTAACTCACCAAGAGTGGAAGCCTATCAGAAGAGGCAGAGAAAGGGTACCTGCTCTCCCTGTCTTATTCCAGTCTGTACTGGCACTGACATTGACTCTAAGACTGAGAGCTGCCCAGCAATGAAAGAGAGGGCCTCTTTATAAGGTGGGAAGCACTTACTCCCTGAAGAGTCCCCCCCAGAAGCCAAGTGGTGCTGTGTATCAGTCAGTATAGCCCAAAGGAATAGAAATTGAGAGAGGAACAGGAAAGGAGGGGAAGAAGGGAAGAGGAAGAAAGAGGGAGAGAAGAGGGAGAGGAAGGGGAGACAGAGGGAGAGGAAAAGAGAAGGTGAGGGAAAGAAAGGGAGAGGGGAAGAAAAGGGAAGGGAGAGGGAAAATGAGAGGGAGAAAAAGAGGAGACTGATTCACAGGATTGTGGAAACTGGCAGGTCTTAAGGAGTTTATGATCTAGGCAGAAACTGCTACTGCAGTCTTGAGACAAATATCTTCTTTTCTAGGAAAGTTCAATATTTGTTCTTAGGACCATTGAACTGGTTGAATGAGGCCCAAACACATACTAAAGATAACCTTTCTTAAACACAACTGGTAAGAGATGATAGCCACATATATAAAATATTTTCACAGCAGTACCTAGATTATCATCTGGATAAACACCTGGGTCCTGTAACCTAGTCAAGTTGACCCATAAAATTAACCATCACACCCGATAGACAGGAATGCATTGGTCTTTATATCATCTGACCTTCAAGGCTGTCTCAGTTATGAGTTTTCCTGGTTCATCTTTTCTTTTTCTTATTCATTCCAGTGTCCTGTTTTAAACACTGAGATGCACAGTAACAAACTAATTAGAGCAGAAAGAAAGTTTCACAACCAACTTCTGCCTCTGCAGTCTTTTTTCCCTTGAAATCTAAATGAATCTTGACTGACAGAGAGCCTTTTAAGGTTATCACAAGGAGACAACTGTTAAATATTGAAGGCTGGAATTCCATGAGGAAGACCTATCCACTCCTCCCATCACTTCTTATTAAGTTAATACAGGATGAAGATGAAGGAAACTGTCTCATACTGCACCTCAACATCTCATCTGAGACAGAGCCATCACTTTGTCAGGGAAGCAAAATGATTTTTGACATTAATGAGATGGTAAATTCTACTTAAATCAACTCAGTGAATATCTATTCATGACCTACCAGGTTATGTAGAAGTTACATACCAAATGTAGAATTCAGTGCTCATGGTATTCCCTTGACTTGGGCATTATTATACCCATAGCGCAGGTGGCTAAACTGAGATGCAAAGAAATAGCAGTAATGCAAGCACCTGTAGGCCTAGATTGGCACCTCTGTTTGTCTGTGATCATGCTACTGTGCCACACTGTTTCCACTGTGAAAAGAAATTCTGGCCCTGCAAAACTCTGCCCTGAGTGTTGTTGGTAAGGGAGCTCTGCTGTAGGGGTAGCACTAACTCTGCAAGGGCTTTCTGCATGCTTCCTACTTAATTCCAGGGTTTGTGAATGGAGTTTCACTTTTCAGCATCACTTGAGAACAAGACAGTGGCTCCTATTTCAATACCTCTATAGTAAACAGCACCTAAAATAGCCCATGCCAGCCACTTTCTTCCACATCTCTGATTAGTTTCTTTAAGAGTTATTTTCACAAAATTCACTTATTTATTTATTTACTTACTTGCTTACTTATTTATTGTCTCCTCTGAAAGTGAAAGGCCATGCTCAGACCTTTTGATTTTGTTCAAGTGCCTTATTTTCAAGACACATAAAGGAATCACTATAAATTACTCAGTGCTGTCACTTAGATAGAAGGAAGGAAAAATGGATAGATGGATGGATGGAAGTATACATGGATGGATGGATGGATGGGTGGATGGATGGATGGATGGATGGCTGAATAATGATACAGTGTGAATCAGGGAAGGAGGAAGCCAGAAAAAACCTGTCAAGTTCCCTGTAGTAACTGCTCTGTTCTCACGAAGGCCTCCTTATTCAGATACACCACCTCAATGCCATCCTATTTGGTTTTGCTTTAATTATTAGCCGTAACAGTTATGTTAAAATTAGTGCACCCTTAGAAATTAGTCTATCAATTTGCCTATCTTGTCTTATTGTTAATAATCTGTTATTCTTCCTTGTATAGTAGTGGAGTTATATTCTATTCAGTTTTATACTGGAGAAAATAGCCTCTTTATCAAATGGTACTGGGGATACTGGTTACACACATTCGGAAAATTGAATGTAACCACGTATCTCTCACTAAGTACTAAAATAAAATTAAAGTGGATAAAAGACCTAAATATTAAAACAGAAGATTTCTACTGGATGATAAAATAGGCAAAAGTCTTGAAGACATAGGCATAGGTAAGGATTTTCTGAAAAAAGAACTTCAATTGCAAAAGAAATAACACCAAGAATCAACAAATTAAGTTATGTCAAATTTAAAAGCTTCTGCATAACAAAGGAAGCCATCACAGAGTAAAGAGATAACTTACAGAATGGGGAAAAGCATTTACCAGCTGTTTCTTAAACAGCTAATTAATATCTAAAATATATAAAGTACTAAAAAAATTACACCTCCTAAAATAAAAAAAAATTTAAATGTCCACTTGAAATGAATAGATACTCCTTAGAAGTATAAATGGGCAATAAATATGTGAAAAAATGTTCAACATCTTTGGTCATAAAAGAAATGTAAATTAAAACAACACTCAGATTCCATTTTACTTCAGAAAGAATGACTACCCTCAAGAAATCAAATAATAACAAAGCTGAACAGACTTCAGGGAAAAAAAGTACCCATTTACCTAGGAACGGCAGGAGTGTAAACTAGTACAACAACTGTGGAGATCAATAAGGAATTTTCAGTCAAAAAATTAAAAATAGAAATTCCATTTTACCCAGCTATTGCCTTTCTAGTTATCTGCCTAAAAGAGTTAAAAACATCATATTACCATAACACATTCATAGCCATGTTTATAGCAACACAACTCATAGTAGCTAAATGATCAAGAAATGAATGGATAAAGAAAATATGATATACATATATAAATATACCATAATGTAAAGTGAAACTAGTCAGAAATACAAGCTTAATTATCACATGGCTCCCCTTAGGTGAGAAACCCAAAGATAAACAATTTAAAGAGTAAAATAAAATATAGGTGTTAGTAAACAGGGAGATAGATCTTCTGCAAAAGACAAGGGGTTAAAGAGAGGAAAGGGAAGTAAAACAAATGTGTTAGTAAAAGTACCAACTCCCACAATGATGTAATCATCATTACAGCACATGTGTACAAAAAATAAGAAACCCAAACTTTAGTCTAGGAGAGAGAAAGAGGGAGAGAGAGAGAGAAAGAATCTGTCATCTCAAATCTACAAGCTTAGCATGCTGGGGCTGGAGCCTATCTACCTCCAGACACTACAGTTCTTGTTAGTAAATAATTGTTCCTGTGTCCTGAGCAGGAACCTGGACACTGGAGCTTGTATCAATACTCTGCCCCTTGCTATCGCCTCCATAGAAGATGCTGCCAGGGTGGGCAAAGCTGCTCCTCCTCCCCAATACTGCATCATGACATTCAGTGCCTCCCATTGATAAAAGCTCAAGAACCTTGCTCACCATACAGTCTGGGAAATGCACTTTGTAGCCCCTAAATCCAGGGGTGTGGAGTAGCATGTCTCCAGCTCTCTCCTGGGAGATATCGTTGTAATGTAGACTTGGATTCAGCCAATCTGATAGGGGCACCTGGCAGTGTGCACTGACAATCAGCTGCCAGGTGGGGCTAATGCTGCTGATCTCCAGACTATACTTTGATTTACAAATGAGCTCTAGAAGATGCTCTGAATAGTACCCTTGGAATACAGTGAAGAAAAACCTAGTAGTCATCTCAGATGCATGTTTTCACTGAGCTTTGGTTTCCTAATGAATAAAGTTGAGATAACATCTATCTTATCTTTCCTTGATGCTGGTAAACTTCAGACTACCTCATAATTCCCTAGAAAGTTACTGAGAAGTAGACATTTCCTGTTTCTGTCTCAGTGATTCTGACCCAATAGGTCTTGACCAACACTAATTTTCATAAAGACGTGAAGTTCTTATACGCAACTGGGCATAAGAATGCTTGTCTTTCACAGGATTATGTTACAGTTTGAATCAAACACAATGCAAACATCTTAGCATACTCTTGGGGCATGAGATAAGTACCTGGCTAGCTATCCCTATCATTATCATAATTATTACCCATAAGTAAGATGGTAAAAAAAACCTAGCCCAGTGCCTGGTACTCATTTTCCCCAAAAGATCTAGCCCAAGGTAATTAAAGATGGATTGTTATCAGAACATGGATTTACATTTTGCCTGACTACACAAAAATTAAATACCATTTTAAATATCTATGAGACATATTTAACACATGGAGTATAAAATTCTGAAAAATACAAAGGTGACATAAGGATGTGGTACAAATGGAATTTTAGGCAGATGGCTGAAAGTCGTTCTTCCTAGAAAGATATTTTGAGCAGAGAAACACAATATCTGCTCTGAGCATGTTGTATGTTGTGAGCAATAGAATACATTTCTGGCCCATTCGGTCTCTGCATGTCCTTGATCTGATCATCTTCTATTCCTCTGGGTGTACGTGCCTGATTTGTCAAAGAGGCCTATATACCTGAGTGTCTTTTAAAACATTATAAGCATTTTTTCTTTCTCTGCTGACTAGTATTTTTGCTTAGGAAGAACACTTTTAAGCCTCCAGATAATCAAAGTTGGTGAAGGGATGTAGGCTCAATCAGTCTCAAGTCAGAGATTTTGTGTCATGTGTTTTTTAAATCTTTAGACTTTCTCTGAGATGAATGATGTAAAAAATGTACCCTGTGAAACAAGTGCTTCATTAAAAGATATTAAGGAATCATAAGATGGCAATAACGCCATCTTGTACAGTAGATTTAAAAGGGAAAATCATGTAATGAAATGCTGAGCTGGCCTTGGGCAAACTTCTGCAGTAGAGAAAACTCCTTTGTGGAAAGTGTCTGATCTCTGCCTTGTTATCCATATGAAGCTGTCTCCCCCGTTGTTGAAACCTGGTACCTGCTAATGTAACAGACAAAAAATAGGAAGGCCTCACACCAAAGGCACTGGAATTAGACAGATAGGGTTGAGTCCCCTAGCTCTTCTACTTACCCTACAGGAGATTTAGACAAATAGCCTGTTTTCTTATACCTCAGTTTCACAATTTTTAAAATGGAGTGAAATACTCAACAGGTGAAACACCTATCACATAAGGGAAACTTGCTGATGGCTAGGCCTGTTTATTTAACTTTGATCTTGGCTCTCCAAATAGAAAGAGGTCTTCAAACTAATAACTAATCTTCCCTGCTTCAATTCCTTCATCTACTCGCCAAGGAAGATAATCCATGCTGGTTTTATGACTGGACTGTTGGAAAAGTACGTGGATACATGGATACACTTTGAAAAGGGCTGGCCTGGGGGAAGTCTTTTCATTAATTTATTTCCAGGGCCCTTTCATGAAGCAAGGAAAGATAGCAACTCTTCCCCACTAGTATGTGGTGGTCAGCTACTGAGCAATGTTCCTGGGAGCCCACACTTAAGAATAGGAGATAAAGTAAAGATGAACATGGCATGATAATTCATTAGCAGAGAAGCACTTAAACATCAACAGAATAAATATTTCTAGTCTGAGACATTTCCTATCATCTTTAAATCAGACCAGTGATATTGATACCTTTGCAGCCTTATCTAGTCAAGGAAATCCCCACCACATATTTTTCTCTACCTGATTTCAAAAGATGTAGCACTGGAAATTTCAAACAAAATTCAAGGAAGCCTTAAAAAGCAATTCCTGGGGATCCATGGAGTGGCTGATGTCAGGACCCCTGTGGACACAAACATCTGTGCATGCTCAAGTCTTTTACATAAGATGGGATAGTGTTTATATTTACTTTGTTTTCCAGTGTTACTAAAATCATATCTCAATCACTTAGAACACCTAATGAAATATAAATATTTGTGCAGCCAGGAGTAAACATTGTGAACTACAGGTGTGTACAAATAAAATTCTAAACAAGACAAAGGACAAGTAAAGAGCAATATGAGAAGAAACTAGAAAAATGGAAAGAAAGAAGTGGGTATTATGCAATAGTAAATAAAAATTTTTGCTTGGTGAAAAAGTATATGAATATAGTGCAATATATGTAAATTGCTACAGTGTATTGTTTACAGAATCATGACAAGAGGAAGTCTGTATATGTTCAATACAGATATAATCTTCTTCTGAATGTTTGATCCACAGTTTATTGAATCCATTGCTATGGAACCTACAAATACAGATAGAAGACTATTCTAAAGTATACTGAGAATGGGGTTTCTTTAGTAACACATATGATGGAATTGGGCAATCACATGAAAATATAGGCTTATGCATTTATTTTAAAATCATTTTATTACAAAGATTTCTTAAAGTTAGGATTCAAATGACACCTTTTTTGTCATGTAATAAGTGTTTCTCCATAAAAGTGTTCTGTGTTGAAATTAATTTGGGAAATATCAAGTTAAAAGCCAGTCAGATTTCTGCAGAACATCTAAGAGACCTTGATAGTCCAAAGTGCTTTGTAAATCTGTGAGAGTGGTTACAGTATTCAGGAGCCTTTGCACTTATTTAGCCAATGAGACCTGATCACAGTGTTTCACTAGGAACAGGCATCCCGCTGAAACTTGCACTTCAAAGAGTGAGTCTTGAACTAGCAGCATCAGCATTCCCCGGACCTTGTTAGAAATACAGGCTCCCTGACCTTACCCCAGACTTCCTGAAATAGAATTTAACAAAGCAGCCAGGGTAATTCGTGTGCATATGACAATTTAAGAACTGTCTTACAAAATTGCAAACACTGATTACGAATTATAGAGCAGTGATGAACTGAAGAACTTTCCTGAGGATCATTTTCAAGTATATAGATTGAATAATAATCCCTATAAATGCTAGAGTTAAAAGCCACCTTGGAAAGCAACTTCTTTAAATGTTTCCAAACCATCTCTTAGTAGCATTAGGGGAATTCTACATGGATGCTCACTGTTATAAGGAATCTGGTCTGGTGGAAGCCAAGGATGACTTCTCCCCTTCTTACTAAAGTCCTTCTCATTGGCCCTCACCTGTACTACCTCAAGACTGCTGGTCCAAGCCACCCACGCAGATATGTAATCAAAGGTGCCTGGAGAAGGGAAATGGCTTACCAACTTCACAACATTTTAGGAGCAAAGTTAGGACTGCACCTAACTCTCTTAAATCTATTTTCCTTCTTTAAAAATGTCCATGGTAATTCCCTCAATGAGTGTTATATTTCTTGATTGCACTCAGACATGTATCTCTTACCACATATTTCTTGACCATTCAGGACAGCTACAGTCTTGGTGGACCCCATAACAGCCAGTGTCCATGTCTGAATTAGAACTAGAGCCCCACTTTTTCAATCTATCTAGATCATAATCCTTCTGATGATAATTGAATTCTTACATAGTCTTTCCCAGCAAAGAAGCACAGAGGTTGTTGAGTGCATACTGCTAGAGGAGAATATTGTAATTAATATAGGACTTGAAGATACATGTGCAGAAGGGAAATGTGTAAGGAAGATGCCTAAGCAAAAGAGTAAATGTGATTTAATGCAATGGAATAGAGACTATGTCACAATCGCTAGAACATCAACATGTTCTAACAGAAATCATGTAAGGTAATGCTTTTGAACAGCTGAGACTGGATGGTGAGTGGCTTTGTATTCAATGACAGGAAGATAGATTTTACCCTAATGTTTCCCAGGGTATGTTCTGAAGAACACTAATTCCTCTATTTACTGTGGAATAAAAAGGCCTCTGTGGTCAAATGTTGTTGGGACTTGCTCTACATCCCTGCCATTGGAGACCCATGTCAGACATTCGTGTGATTTTTAAAAAGCTTCAAGACCTACTGCAGTTTAAAGTATCATATTTTTAAATAATTTTTAAAAAAATTAACTTCACAACCTCTTTTGGTAATACCTATTGATATCTCAGGGAGTATGATCTGGGATATAGGACTCTGGGTAAAAGGAAATCATCGATTCTCAGCAACCCCTGCAAGTCTCAAGCAGGTGGGTGTGGAGTATAATTTATAGTATCCACCAACTTCAATGACTCTCAGCCACATTCACCCCCATTACTAAGATCTAAAATATGTGAGGCCCTCAGAACTACAATACATTTATTATGTCCAATGATATTGTCCAGTTCTATAAATTTCTTTTGTTTTTTAAGTTTGTCCTCTGCTGAGATTTCCTACCTTAGCTTATTTCCCTTGCTACTTTTAACATCACCTTAATAAATGCTTCAAAATGTTGACAACTCCAGCATGACTTTTGTAAGATTGGTTAATGTGAATTGTTTTTCTCTTGATAACAGATGACATTCCTAGGTCATCTGTTAAGAATTTTCTGTCATGTCCTAGATATGTGACTGCTATATTTGGAGGCTCTAAGTTACATTCTCGTGAATGTCATTTTATTTGATTATTCCTTGGCTTTTTAGCAGGCATTCAATGTGAGTATACTTGAACTGAGACTCTACCTCACTTGTATGAAGCTCAAACTTCAGCTTACTTGTCTTTTTCCTTCTTAGGGAGATTGCTTCCCACACTGGGGTAGCCATGAGTCACCCAAGAGATGTGGGCAGAGTTTGTATTTAGCATTTTAGATATTCCTCTCCTTCACTTTCTGTCCACTGTGGTTACTACCATTTCTTTTCTCTTGTCTACCAGCTAGAAAGATGGGGGCTTTCATTTTTGGCTTGTTTTGTTTTGTGGGTTGGCTGTAGCCCATCATTGCACTGATTTTGATCTACTCTTATGTTAAAAATGAAAAAAAGGGCTGGGGATTTAGCTCAGTGGCAAAGCGCCTGCCTGGCAAGCGCAAGGTCGTGAGTTCAGTTCCTGGTACCAGAGAAAAACAAAAAAAAAAAAAGAAACCAAAGCGTTGTGGGGCTGGGGATTTAGCTCAGCAGCAAAAGCGCCTGCCTGGCACGCGCAAGGTCGTGAGTTCGGTTCCCGGTACCGGAGAAAAACCAAAA
>NW_004955461.1:8584113-8678920 GCF_000276665.1 Chinchilla lanigera
AAAATAAAATAAAAATGAAAAAAAAAATAGGCCCCTTCTTCCACACCATCCAATACTCTCACCAGAGATTGCCCACTTTTGTTCCTCTCCAATAAATTTAGGTCATATTTAGCTCGCTACCACCATTTATTTCAGTTATTTATGAGAGGGTCACATCTGGTAGGAGCTACTTATCCATATTGCAAATAAAGATTTCTTTCTCCTTTTTATTATTTTCTGTCAGTGCCTAAACAAATTCCAATCTAGTAGTTTAGTCAAATCATCAATCAACAATCTATTGCACATTGCAATGCTATTAGAGGGCAGAAGTTGTGCAACATACAATAGAAACTTTAATGTTTGTGTTCGCCTTCTAAGAGTTGCATTGGCTGAAATACTTCATCTTGGTTTGCTAAATCACAGGGTGCAAGGAAACTGGTGGCTTAGTCCATTTTGCGTTGTTATAATCAAAATGCACATATAAGTCAAGATGTTTACTTGACCCACAATTCTGGACTGTGGAGAATCAAATTACATTGCACTGGAATCCTGGTGAGGCCACCTGGCTACAACATCACATGGCAGAGAAGTTCAAAGGATACTGGCTACATGCAGGAGGGCACAAGTGTGGGTGAAGAAGGAAGAAAGATTCAGGTATAAGCCAGGCTTGCTTGCAGCCTACTCTTATAGGTCATCCTGTGAGAATGATAATGTACCGCTGGAAGGAGTACCTCTTCAAGACCTACTCACCTTCCATAGGTTCCACCTCTTAAAAGTTCTACCAGCTGTCAGCATCAACACACTGGGACCAAGCTCTCAGCCCATGAACTGTTGGAGGACAAACCACAGGCAGCAGGTAAATCAGATGTGTTCCTAGCTTTGCCACACGCTAACCATGAAAACTTGGATGTGGCTTTTTACAACACTGCCACTCAGTTTCCTCATCTGATGTTGTAGCCAGTTGTACTACAGAATCTCTGCTCTCCTGTTAGGTCTAATGTTCCCTCATTTTGCTGAAGGAAAGCAACTGACTCTTGGATCCCAGATGCCTGGAGAGCTGTAATTAGTATGTTTTATGTTCTTGATTTTCCATGTTCAGGGTTATTAAGCACAGCATCATACTGTGAAGACACTAAGAAACACTCTTTTCCTCCTCTGAGGTTAATATATGTCACATTGGGTTTTTTCCTAATTGGGCGAGTCACCTGGAAGATCTCTTATACTTCAGAGAGTAAGGGAAAAGTATAGCATGGCAGGCATGGGAGAGTTCATGAGATACAGCACAAGAAACAGGTTGAAAACCTAAGCTCATTAGGAGTCAGCTGCAGCTCAGGAATTAAATACAATGAAATTTAGTTCTTCATGGAGGGTGAGTTTTACAGTCAGAGATATCAGGGTTTATATTCTACTTTACTACTTAATAATTATCATCTTGAATAAATCATTTCAACTGTCTAAGCATTGGTTTCTTCAGGTTAGAACTTAAATAAAAATCCCTTATCTACTGAATAGCTGTTATGTCGTGTCTAGATGCCTCCCCCAAGCCTCAGGCAGTTATACATGAGGCTTTAGGTGCCTAGATCTGGAGTGTGTGATGCTGGGATTGATTCATGGTGCAATGCTAGGATCAAGTGCACTAGGATTAATGGTGTGAGTGCTACCCATTGTAAGTATCCTGGATAAGATATAAGAGATAGAAGAGCTGTGTTCATCCCTTGTTGCTTTGTACATTCTTCCCACCATAAGCTGTTTCTCCTGTGCAAAGAAACCCTGCCTTGGAGCCAGCCAGTTATGGCGAGAAAGCTCTACAAGCTGTGAGCTAAATAAACCTTTCCTCCCTTAACTTTGGGCATCAGGTATTTTGTCTCAGCCATGCTTGTAGTAACTAAGACATTAGGATATAAAAACTATCAGGGACACTGTGTACCTGTCAGTATTTGATCAATGCATTTGGCAGCACCCCCACACTCATTTCAGCTCTGGGCAATGACACAAAAGAAAGAACAATACAGACTTTACCCAAAGAATATGTGCAAACGTACTTGGAGACACAAATACCCTTTAATTAGATAATATCAAAAATGGCTTATGGGCAACAGGTACATTGTGTAGACTGTAAGCATTTGATTTGTCAGTTTATCAGTTCCAAAAGCCTGCAAACCTTTGGAACCCAAATGTAGTATTTCTTAGTTCTTTTTATTCATATTTATAATTGCATTTTAAAATATGGGTTTCAGTCACTTTGCACATATTGTTTAAAGCACAAGGTAACACCATGTTGAAAACAAGATTTTTTTAAATTTTAAACTTTTCATTGACATACAATAGAGACGTAAAAACATAAGTACTACTAGAGTTAAAATCAGCAAATTTTCACAACTTGAATGCATTCTGGTAACCAGCACCAGATATTAAAAGGAAAGAAATATTACTGAGGCAAAAGATTAGGGAAGGGCAGGCCTGCTTAAAAACAGGATGTAACCTATCAATTGTGAAGAGCCCAAACTGAGGCTGAAAATAGGATGTAATCTGATATGGAATGGAGACTAAACAACAGGATGTGACCTGTCAGTCATGGCCAGGATGAGTGGGCTGAGCAACTTTCAATACACTGGTTCTGGGAGGATATAAAATTGGCTTTGCTATCTTTCTCTTCTGCTGTCCTCCTGTTTCAGTATTGGTCTGCCCTGCTTGCAAAATGTATCTCTTTCCTTCACTTTCCTTTTCTTTCTTCACTTTAAGTAAAAGTGATATTTAACTGCTGTTTTGTTGTCCCATCCAATTCTTTGTGTTGGGCAGAAAAAGCCTGGAACCACTAGACACCGTGCCATCCAGCAACATTACCAAAGCTTTGCACCCCTATATTTGAGTGAAAAACTCTTTAAGAATTACAGTAAATCACCAAGGTTCATAGTGGCACAGAAAAGTGGTATGGTGTGGAAAACATGGGCATATATGATGCTTGGTTGAATGGTGATTCAGAAGAATCTAATTCTGAATGCAAAGAAACCTAAGCAGTATTCAAGTTAATTTCATTTTTAAAAATCATGTACAGAATAAATATGTTTGGGGGATATTTCTGGTTTGGTTGGGTTGGGCTTGGTTTGTGTGGCTTGACTGCGGACTGGGTATCAATCCCAAGGATGCTCTACTACTCAATTATATTGCCAGATTTTTCTATATTTTGAGGCAGAGTATCCCCAAGTTCCTTAGGTGGGACTCAGACTTTCAGTTCTTCTGCCTTGGTCTCTCTAAGTGCCAGGGTTATAGATATTCAAGACTATGTTTGGCGGATACGTGATTTTTAAGTGTCTGTGACAAAAGATTTAACAGAATTTTTCCAGTACATACTCCTTTTAAAATTCTAGCAATGAATCTTTGTGGAAAACATGACACTTGTTATTTTCTCCACATTACAGAAAAGGAAACTGAAATTTAGATGGACCAAGAGACTTGTCCAACATCTCACAACTAGAAAGAAGCATAACTAGTATTGGTCTCCAAGTTTATCTGATTGTGGACCATTCATCTTTGCCTATTCCATAGCTGCTGCGGATGCCAACCACTGAATAATTGTGCTCAGGTCCAGTTATGCTACTGACAATGAGAGAGAACTTCCCACGTGGAGGTCACATAAAATAAGGCACCAAGCTTTCCTAGACCATTTTTTTATCTACTATTCTTCATTGCTTTATTCCACATGCCAGTTCTCCTCACAGCTTTCCTGTGAATGGTATTTTGTGGTACTGGGTCAATTAGCTCTCCTGACTTTCACGGTATTTCTTATTTCTGGTACGCCTCCCTTTGTGAATCCTTCTATGTCCTGGTCCTCATCATTTGACTCCTAGAGTTTGTCAGCCTCCAGTGTGCCCATCAGACTGCCACCAACATGAGCACCCTAACCCAGGTGTATTCTCCATCATTTCCTGTTATGGCTTATGTCTAGATGCTGCCCCAAAGCCATAGGAGGGCTTTCCAGAGGTGACTAGATCTAGAGAGTGATGCTGGAATCAAAGGTACATGATTACTAAATCAGTCCACTGATTGGCTTGGCATAGTTCTGGGAGTAAATAATGACAAGGCCCAACCTGGGCGTGAGGGTAGCCTGGATAAAAGACAAAGGACAGAAAAAAGGTTTATGTTGTCACTTGCTGTTTCATTACTACATTGTTGTTTTGCTACCTTCTGCCTGTCATCACATAGGAGAACTGTTTCTCTTTTGCGATGACCCTCTGCCATGCCACCCTGCCTTGGAGCCATCCAACTATGTACTGAAACCTTTACAGACTGTGAGTTAAATAATCCTTTTCTCCTTTACTGTGGGTGTCTGGTATTTTGTCTCAGCAATGACAAAACTAGCAAGACACTCCCTAATAACATCTTGAAGCCTAGCCCATCCCTGCACAACATCTATGCATCTTTGTGACTTGGGTCCCCTACCTAACTCTGGTTTTGCCTGTGACCCTTTAACCCCACCCACCCTCTGTTCTTGCCAATTTAACGTTCACTATCTCCCACATCCTGTCATATGGTTTCAGAATCACATACCTGAAGAAGAATTTTCCCTCCTGTCATTTCCTTGTTATGGTAGGTGACAGAAGCCACAGCTCCTGCATTCTGAACTTGTCCAAGACCTCTGGCATCTCAGACATATCTCTTGTATCCCATGCTCCTCCGTGATGACATAGTGGCAGCAGCTTTTGTCCTATCAAGAAGAAGTTATGGATGTGTCCAGTTTTAATTAATATTAAAAGACATTTCACAAATGTATATTTCCATCACAGAGTCTGAAAGAACCCATTTCTCTATGCTATAGCTCACAATTTCAGTCTTATCCTTCTTTAAAATTCACCATTATAACAGGTCAAAGATGATAGCATTGCTTTGCTTTATTGTTACATCAGAATACCTTACATGTTCTGAACTGTAATAATATCACTGTCCTTCTCACTCTCTGTCATAATACATTAGATAGATTCTCCTATGTGCAGTGTCTGTCTTACAACACTGTTTATGTGGTCTTTTGTGATCCTGAAATTTTTCATATTTCCATAGTAATCAGAGTATTATTTTTCTTTATGATTCTAAAATTTATCAGTTACTTTGAAAGTCTTACTTGTCCTGAATTTCTCCTATATTTCTTTTATTATTGAGTATGAACCCATGTGAGCAGGCATAGTGTGAAATAAAATTTTTTTCTTAAATACACAATTGTTTTAAGACAAACAAGTGTTGTTTATCTTTTCTTCATTGATTTGATATGCCAACTTTTGAAACATTAAGCTTTCTAAATATTAAATGCAGTCTGCTTTTGGACTCTCAACTCCATTAATCTGATCTATTTGCCATTTTAACCAAAAATACTACCTTTTCAACGAAAGGAAATTTAATTCAAGTAAATGTAATAACACCCAATTGGAACACCTTAATCAAGTATGGATTTATTAATAATCACAGAACAAGTCCCAGGGCAGTCAGCCTAAACCAGAAATGTGAAAAGCAGCTGCCCAGCAACTTTACAAGTGCAAGCAGATGGCTCCTGGGATACATACACAGCTGTTTGCCTACAGCTAGAGGTGCAGAGTGATAGCTAGAACCACGTTAAGAGCTGTAATTGACTAAAGCACCTACAATTTACCATCCAAGCTTTCTCCTGGAACTTTCAGATTTCCATAACAGTATGGTTTGTGTAGCTGGAGAGAGAGAGTCCTGGTGCTTCCTGCTCTGTCATTTTCCCTGTACCTTTATTTACCTTTGGTCTGTTTTGAAGCTTCTAATAGTTCTGTCACTATTTTGAAAGATAGTTCTTTTCATGATAGGAACTGATCATTTGTCACACTGTATTGGGGTGATCTGTTTGCTTGTCTCTACCATACTGAATTTCTTGTGACCAAAATCTCAGTTTGAGTTATTCCTCAGTGCACCTCCACTGCTGCGTGCACTACCTGGCACAGAATTTGAGCTTAATATGCCTTTGTTTGATCAATCACTCATTAAAATGATAGCTGAATCATGTGCTACCAAAACCCCCTGAAAGGAAAATATAGTGTCTGTATTTTATCTAGATTTTGTCCATCCATTGGAACTAATCCTTTTCCTGCAGGGAGAATTCAATACTAACTAAATGATTCCAAACCATATGTTCTACAAAGCATTTATCTTTCTATGAAATAGAAAGAATTCTGAGCCTTCACATTGTACAGTATGACAACATGGCTTTAACAGGAATTACGGTGATGTTTCAATCCTTGCCCACACCCTTGACTTTACTAATGCTTCACTGCAACCTGAAATGCTCTTTGTAAAGCCACTGGCCCTTATCTTCATGTTCCAATTCTTTTCTCCCTTTAGGGCTTAGTTCAATCGTCACTGTCATGTTAACCCTGTGAAGAATTTTTTGGTCCACTAAGCTTCAAGGAAATGCTTACTGTTCTGCAAACCTAGGCAATTATCAAGTGCATGTTCATAGCTAACATAAACATGAATTGGGTTTACATATCTTAGTTTTGGGGAGACAATGAAATATTTTATTTTAAATGAAATATAAAATTTATCAGTTAAGGTTAGATGAAATTAAATGATCTGAAAAGAAATAAAATGAATTATAATGAAATGTTTTAAAGTAAAATTTGCTAGGAGATCTATACCATACCTTATTGCATTACTGTATGTTACTTTAAGGGTGGAGAGTCCAGTAAATGAAGACAATGAAGAACAAATTTATACTGAATATTAATAATATGCCAGGTACTATGCCATGTGTTTTAATATACTGCATTAATAAATTGTAGGGAGGATTATGATATAAAACATTTCATCATGATAATGGCTTCTCTTCATTGAATTGGTTTCATGTATAAGGCAATTTATATATGTCATATCATGAATTTCACCAATTTTATGTAATACATGACATTTTATAGATTGGAAGATGGAATCTCTGAGACATTCATTCACCTATTCAAGATAATTTAAGTAATGAATCCCAGACTTGAGAATCTAATCCAGCTCAGCCTACCCCTAGTTACATATACTCAAAATATTCTGTTACACTGTTTCTATTTAGTTTAAAGACAAAACCATATATTGAAAAAATTGTAAATTTGGGTTCTATAAATATTTATCCCTGTGGCAGATACTCTTGTGTAGTTATTATTTTTATGTAATTATTACTATTTTTCTGGCTTCATTTTTTATAAGATAGAAATGGTAATAAAATCTGTATGAAAACTATGAATAAAATATATTGATTCCATGAAATATAAAGGGCACTGACAAAGGGCTGTTCATTGTTGTCATTATTGTTGTTATTATGGTGATTTTCTTAGCTGTTTTGCTTATTTGTGACTCTTTATTTCAAATTAAATTGGAAGGAAAAACTGTGAACACCTAATGCTAAATTTTGATTTGAGATGTTTCTCTGCCTGGGTGTAGATGACAGAGACAGCCCAAAAAAGATCTTAAAATTTTTTTGGCAAGATAGAGTAGCAATACATTAGAGAAGAATTCATACGTGTCTTCGCTCCTTTTTGGTCCCTGGGATAAAATACCCAGCACCAATAACTTAAAAGAGATGTTTATTTTGTCTCACATTTTCAGTCCATTGTCAACTGACACCAAGGCAGAAATAGTATGGTAGGAGGGCCTAGGCAGAATTCTCAGCCCACAGCAGGCAAAAAGCAAAGAGAAAAAAGAGCCAGGGAAGAGATATGCCTTTGCCAGCCATACCCTAGTGACCCACCTTTTTTGTTCAAACCATAGCTCCTAACAGCACATTCAGTTATGAACTCTTCACTGAATTAATCCACCAATCAGTATAGCATCCCATGAGCCAGTCCCCTTTCACTAGTCCCAACTTTGAATGGATGAGACTCTTTGTGGGTTACTCTAGATCTAAACCATAACTCACAAACAATAAATTCCAAAAAAGAGTTCAGAAGAAAAGAATTTCTTCACAGCATCTCCAGAGAACTCAGCTAGGCTGACTCTCTGATTTCAGTCTTGTAATACTGTAAGCAAAGGACACATTTCTTCTTTGACACAATTCTGAACTGGAGAACCATGATACTAAAAAATTGGGTGTTCTTTTCATCTGAAGACTTTATGGACATTTGTTATGGGGCAATAGAAAAGAATATAACAACTCTAAGGCTAGACAGACTGTTATACCAGCTTCCAAAGAGAAGGAAGGAAATAATTTTCCTCCATACCATCAAGAAGAGAAAGAAACTAGACTTTTTGCCAGTGTCATTTAAATCTGGAAGACATCCATTGAGCAACAACTTTTCAGATATGATGTGAGAATTATTTCACATTAAGCGTAGGGTATGAAAACATTGTCATGGAGTATCATACATAATTTTTGTCCATTATACTTATTATCAAGAAAATGTGTTCCATCCAAACTAGGGCATAAACTAAGTGTTATGGTTTCTATCTAGATGTCCTCCCCCCAAAGCATCATGCTCTTAGGTGGGCCTTTAGAGAGGTGACTGGGTTATGAGGATGTGATACTTGCATGTGCATTAGTCCACTAATAAGTTTATAGCTAAATGCGATGTTGATAGATGGAGCCTAGTTGGGGAAGGTAGGTCACTGGAGGAACGGTCTGTTTCCTCCTTCCTCCTTGATTGCTCTCTGCTTCTTGCTCCCCTGCCACTATGTCCTCCTGTCACGCTGCCCTGCCTGGGAGCCAGCTGGCTATGAACTGAAACCTCTGCAAACTGTGAGGCAAAATAAAGCTATCTTTCCTTAAGTTGTGGGTGTTGGGTCTTGTATCTCAGCAACAAGGAAGTAATTAAGACACCAAGGAAAGAGAATTTGATGAGACAGAAACAAAGGAACTCCCCTCTCCACATTAAGGAGAAGGAGACCCTCAAGTTAATAGAGGTATTTAGACAGTATCCACACAGACTGGACACAGGGCAGAAGGTTGTGAGAGAGATTTATTCAAAAAGGGTAAAATTGACAGTTTATCTAATGCTCTGGACATTTTCTTTTGAGCTGTTTTTACCAGAACAGAATCAGAGGCAGAATTAACAAGACAATTTTTGAAGTCCACAAACAGGCAAACCAAACAGAAACAAAAACTTAAAGGATAATGAAATATAAAATAAGAAAATAATATAATCACATAGAAGGCACAGTATGTACAACAGTACATATGACATCAGCTGTCAAATCTGCCTATATAGCCGTAATATATAAATGCTAGGAAGTGGGGTGCAGGCATGTGTTGGGAGAGGGCATAGTGGACCTCTACACACACAGCACACATTCACAGCAGGCTGTTCCTGAAGAATGGGTGATGTGGTAGGGGTGGTTTGTGGAGGATTTTTTTTTTTTTTTTTGTAACAAGGCTTGGATAGCTATAGGCTTTGGAAATAAGCACACATTTTAACTAAGAAATATAGAAACTAAGTGGAAAAAAGGAAGGAGAGAGAAATGAGGGAGGCAGGCAGACCTGTTTAGAGGAATCCTTATTGGTTTGATGTGCTGTCCTCCCGGGATTTTGTTCACATGAGACAGGGGACACTTCCATATTCATAGGCTGGAAAACTCAATCTAGGAGAACCAGGATCACCTGTCTTTCTTTTTTCCTCTCTAACACAGATTTCAGGGTATTTTTTAGAACCAACTGGGAAACAGAATTGAAGGGAAATATTCTAGGAAGAAATGATTTGTTTAAAAAGAATTTAGGCAGCAGCAGAGGTGGGAAACAGTTTTATGCTATACGAGTAATGCAGCACTGATGTTCTGTGGGTTCTCTTGTGGTATGCTCGCATGCAAAGCTTTCAGTGGATTTGATCTGAAAATGATATATTGGGCATTCTCTTGGCATAACATGTAATTTTCTAAAATGATGACTTCGGCAGCTGCACATGTAATGAAACTGCCTGGGCCAAGATGATGATATTTTCAGAAGAACTCTAACATATGACTAAATAAGATTTTGAGGGATAGAGAAAGGAAGTGAAAGGAGTGCCCTGCTTCAAATGGAACCAGAGGCAAAGAAGACTATTTGGAGCCAAACTTCATGAATACGAGAGAGTCAAGTTTGCTCGGTAAAATGTAGCTTTTGAATTCAATAAGCTTGAGTTCAAATCCAGGTTTAACTTTGCTGGGTGACCTTGAGCATCTAAAACCCTTTTGTGATTTATTGTTATGCTCTCCATGAAATGGGGAAGATGTGTCATATCTTAGGCTTGCAATAAACGTCTTATCCACACACGCATAGGCACATGCACACATACACATGGTGCACACTGCACATACCAGCACACAGACACCACATACAGTGTACATACCTGCATATATCAGCACTTGTACAGACACACATATGAAATCTTTCAGCTCTGCTACAGCATCTTTTGAAACATCTATCTCCACTCACTCTTAGTGTCTCAGCCTGTTGTTCTCACATACTAAAGTATTTGTAGGCTCAGGAGATATTTGTAGACTCACAGTCCAGTGGAGAACACGGAAAAGCAAAGGAGAGAGAGAGAGAGAGAGAGAGAGAGAGAGAGAGAGAAGAGAAAAAGGAGGAGGAGAGAGTAGAGAAGGGAAGCAGAGAGAATGAGGAGAGAAGAGATAGAAAAGGAGAGAAAATAAAATACATAAAATGAGATAACATAACATAACATAAAATACATAAAATGAGAAAATAAAATACATAAAATTAGCAGGGTAGAGAACCCCAACCCAGAGTGATTCAGAGCATCTTAACAATGGAGGTGGACTGAGGTAGAACTTGAGGACTGGGATATGACAATAGGTTTCATTCCTTTTGTTTTAAAGAGGTGGTATTCAAATAAACTGCCATGTCTGTGGCTGGATGCTGCCTAAATCCAAGGCTGCTTCATGGCCTGGTATGAAGAATTACTCTCTTCATTGCAGGATTGGTCAAGGTCATTCTATCTATCTATCTATCTATCTATCTATCTATTTTGAAAGACAACCATGTCAGGCACAAGACTCAACAGAGAAGAACAAAAGCAGCCCTTGCCCTTGAAGTGTTAAATACTTAGCAAAGAAAACTTTCAAGATCTTAAAACATAAGCAATGTGGAGACAAATCATGGCTGGTATAATAATAAAAAACCAAACAACTTGCCTTTGATGTGGGAAGAGCTGGGGATTCCTGTGTAGCTGGGTAGAGTTTGGGAGGGCCTATGGGGTCTTCCAAAAGGCATAGGAATAATGAGACTTTGGCAGGTACTTGTGGAAAAGAGGAGCATCTCATGCTCAGGAAAATGGGTCGAGTGAAGTTCTGGATTTGAGAAAGCAAAGAATTGCATGGGCCATGTCAAGTTAAAGCTGCTCCAAAGATTAATTATCCACCTGTGAGGGTCCAGCTGTTTCCAGCCCTGGAAATCAGACATAGAGGAGCCCATCCTGGTGGCTGGCAAGGGCCCATCATATCACAGGCTGTGCCACATTGACTCAGAAACTGAGAGGTTCAGATGAAATCAGCCAGTCCCCAGACATTCCATTTGGTAATGGCTTGTTAGTAATGACAGTGCCCCTTTAAAACCGAGTTCCACTTGAAAAGTTACCAGAAAGATTCCAGATGTAATCCCCTCTCACTCCATGGGTGATATGCAGTGTCCCCATTTACCAGATGAGTTACAGATAAGAACAGCCCACCAGCCATACATGCATGAATGCTGCATGCAAGCATATTCCAGAGGTCACCCAGAGGGCCCAGTAGAGCTGGGGAAATGGTACTACATTCTGGTAGGCTGGACATTGCTGAAATAAGAAACTTGAAGATGGTCAGCCTAGGGTGAAAATAAACTCCTCTCAAAATCCTGAAAAGGATAGTGTCTTAGTTACTTCTCTCCTTGCTGAGACAAAATACCAGACTCCCAAAGTTAAAGGGGAAAAGGTTTGTTTAGCTCTTCAGTCCATAATCAGCTGATTCTTAGGCAGATTAGCATGGTAGAAGGGTTCATTGGGGCAGAAGACAGCAAAAGCAATGAGAGAGAGAGAAACAGAGAGAGAGACAGAGCGAGACACAGACAGACAGACAGTCAGACAGACAGAGAGAAAATTCTTTCCCTCCCTTGCATTGTATTCAGGATACCTGCCCTACGGTGGATGTAACACTCATACCCATAATCTCAGCTTTGGACCATGAATCAATCACAAACTCTCGATTTAGCCACCTCTAAAAAGCCTTTCACCATGACTTCATGAGGCTTTGGGGGGACATCTAGACACAAAACATAACAGATGGTCTACTGTCTTAGTCCATTTTCTAGTCTTTTAAAAATACCTGAGCTATAGAACACAGGTTCATTTAGCTTACAGTCCTGGAGGCTGGAAAGTTTGAGACCATGAAAGTGTCACCTGCTCAACATCTGGTGAGGACATTCTAACTGCATATGACATACCTGAGGTCACAACAAGTTAGCAGAGAGCAAAATGCAATTTTAGGTCTTCAACTTCTAATAAAGCCACTAACACCATGATGAGAGCCCCACCCTCATGATCTCATCTAATTCTAATTACCTCCCAAAGGCCCCACATATCATTAACATCTCAATTTTGTATTGTTTTTAACACATGAACTTTTAAGGGACACATTGGAACCATATTTCCTACCTTTAAAGAATAGTACATTCTCAGATTTCTATTAGAACAGAACTCTACATGTTAGGTGTACTTATTGAGTAGAAAGGAAATCCTAAGGGAAAATAGGATAAAGCATCAGCAAAGGAGTCCCCAGTTAAACATTATATGTGATGCATTGAAGTGCATTGGGTAAGGGCATGTCCCCTTTGATGTCCCCTTTGATGACTTTAAGGTGTAAAAACTCTTCTCAGAATTGAAGAAAGATGGAAGCAGAAGGACCACTGGGAACATACCTCTAAGGTTTTTCATTCAGTTAGGGAAAAGAAAGCCAATAAACAGTACTTTGGGAGTAATTGCAAAATTGCAGAGATAACTCAATTTCCCTTCTTGTGTTCTCCATTTTGTCCCTTTTATTCCTCTTTATCATATGAAAACCAAAATTCTAACTCCAAGATTATTTGTTGAGCTATTCCATCTCCCATTTTCTCTCTTGAGAAAGCCTGTTTATTTTCTTTTTGCCAGGAAATCTGTAATCTAAAGAGTAGCCTCTTACTTACCAATGTAATATCTGCTGTCTTAGCATTCTGCATGTTAGACTTACAGTTCTAAGAAATTATTAGGGGCTGGGGATTTAGCTCAGCGGCAAAGCGCCTGGCTGGCAAGCGCAAGGTCGTGAGTTCGGTTCCCGGTACCGGAGAAAAACAAAAAAAAAAAAGAAATTATTAAATCTCAGGCATCAAAGGGGCATTAAAAGTTTACCAAACCCAATCTTCCACCCAAGGGTTGACTTTTGTCTGAACCATGCTTGACAAATTGTCTGATTATACTTGAAGAACTGCAGTGATAAGAAACAGTTCTAAATAAGCCTTCTTGTTCCCCCACCAAGAAGCTCTTTATTACTTGAAATCTCTGCCCCTTGATTCCCACTGAAGAAGTCTGTTATTAAAACTGTCTTAAGGTCCTTTAAATAAGTGATGTAACACTATGTGTTCCAACGCTTGTGCAAAGTCACACAAGCTCCCACTGATTGATCATCCCCAGTTCTTATAACTATATTTACATGACAAATTTAGCCTATTCTTGGCCCCTCCATGGGTCTATCTGTCCAAAATAAGCCTCAGTTAAATGCAGTAAGGCAGATGTGTTCCACAACCAAAAACAGAACATGCCTGCTAGTTCCTTTATCATTTTGCCTTTTCAAAGGGAATATTTTTAATATTTAATCTGCATAAGATTGAATCCATGTATCTGCAGTGAATGTTTGCTTTCTCAGCATCCATTCCCATGTTGTGAGGCAACAGACCCAACTGTTGTTTGGAGATTCCCACAGCTCTCTTGCCACATGGTCAGAGTGAGTTAGAGAAGGATGTGTGGCAGGCCTACACCAGGGAGCTGGTCACAGCATATGCCCCAACAGAGGGCACCTGCACTAAGTCAGCCCACTCTAAATGAGCTGCATGGCTCTAGTAGGGCATCCTTCACATGGGCATTTTTATATTAGATTGGAAGTGTTATGGTTTATGTGTACATGTCCCCTCAAAGCCTCTTATGCTCATAGGTGGGGCTTTGGGAACTGACTGGACCAAGGGTGTGTGATATTGGACCATGGACATATGATACCGGATTAGTCCACTGGTGGTTTTATAGCTGGGTGTCATTTGGGGAGGTGAAGATTGGTGGGAAGTGGATCACTGTGAATATGGCCTGGAAGGGTATTATATGTCTCTCCTCTTCCCTTAATCCCCCTCTGCTGCTTGTCTGCCATGCCATGAACTGTTTCTTCTCTGCTATGCTTCCCTGCCTTGGAACCAGTCAGTTATGAACTGACACTTCTATAAACTGGACCAAAGTAACATTTCCTCTGAGTATTTTGTCATAGAAACTAGAAAGCAACTAAAACCAACCAAGAAAAAGTGAGCCTAAGAACCAGAGTGAGCCATCTGCTGACTCAGAAATCCTCCTGAAAAATGTGATTAGCACAGGGGAAGGTAAGGCAGGACACAGCAAGAGACCACAGCCTGATGACATTGCTTAAGCACCTACACTAGCATATTTAAATCTAAGGGGTTCCAGGATGCATATATCACATAAGGCAATGTTTGCCTCTTCTGTAGTCCAGACGGTTTCAGGTGGGTTTTTATTCTTTGAGACTGAAAAAATCCAAATTAATTAGAGATTATATTATAGTAAAGACCTTTGGAAAGGACATTAAACACTATTTTTGTTGGGTCTGATGCAAGTTTGTAAAATATATCTCAGGTCTTTTTTCCCATCAATAGAAGGAATACTTTCATGTACATTATCAAAGGTCATCCACATGGCTTCTCCAAAGAGACTTTCAAGAAAATGTCTAAGCCATAGACATAGGAAGAATATCAGCTGTTACTGCCATTCCTTTATCAATGGGTCCACTATATAAGATTTGAAGATACTATATACAGGAAACAGTAGACTGACTCTCAAGACCTAGAAATAAAATCACTGTGCCTTTGGAAGGTGGTCTAGAACCTGCCATGTAACTTATTCTTAGGAAATGTGGGTTGAATAAACAGATGGGTGACTGAATAATCTACCCTACAATTTGTATGTCAAACTTACATGCTGATTCCTCCAGCGATCATGTGCATGGCCATTGGAGGGGCAGCATCCTGGCAGAAAGGCCAGTGAAAATACCAAACCCTAATTACCTGAGATATATGAAACCACACCTACAAAGCATGTCTTTTCCCAAAGCCTACTCTGACCACTCAACACAGTCAAACACTCAAACTTACTAAAGATTATGATACGCAAAAAAGCTCCTGAAGAAGACAAAGTGACCCCCATGAAGGCCTGTAGCCACAGTCCTCTCCAACAGAACACTGTCAATCTGTCCTTGCAAAGCTCCCAGCCTAGTGTGAGGCAGAGCACTGGCCCCTTGCAAATTACATCAACTTGCTCTGACTTAGAGGACTTAGTACATTTTTACAAATGGAAATAATAAACCTAGAGGAAATATTATGAAAATGAATCTGTAAACACTGAAATTCAATGTAATCAGGAACAACTCATAGTTTAGACTAATGAGAAACAAATTATGCTAGAATGCAGGATAAGATTTGTTCTTCAGCATGACTTTTTAAAAAAAAGTGTCTGTAAGAGAAAGAGCCATGTGACTAAACTTACAGATACAACTAGATGAGCCACAGCAAAACTTAGCTCTATCTGTCTAGGAATACAGGTGAACCAGTTGAGCTGGCAATTAATGGAGATACCACTTCTTTTCAGGAGCTACTTTTCTTGCTTAAAGTCTTTCTCATGTTATTCTCCTTCTTCCACTCTTTTCTGCACAAAAAGATGTAGGCTTGCTAATGCCTTCGGATACTTTTCATCTAGATGAGCTGATCTACATACTATCACTTTTTACTCAAAGATATTGCTGGTAGCAGTTTCTGATTTTTCAAACTAGGGTTTTATTCCTTCCTCAGTACCACAGTGTCATTTATTCTTTTATTTCTACTTAAGTTGCAGATTCAATTCAATGGCACCACCAATTGGCCCAGTTATTGGTATTATCTGAGAATACATTGTCTTCTGCATCTTTGCTGACCACATCATTAACTTTACACTCTGTTCTAAAGGAGTCACATCGCTTATATATTACCACTCTGTATAACCTAAGATGAAAGCAATCCTGCCCCATATTTCACCTTCCCAGTCTTTCAACTTTCAAAGAATGTCTGTCTCTATATACATTTGTTACTTAGGTATAGATTTCTATATTGAGACACACACCCACACCACACAGTATCTCATCTATGTTACTTTCACATTAGCTCTGACCCACTCACCCCAACCCATCCTGACACATACTAACTTTTGTTATTGTCCCTGTGCCTTTTCTGGTCCTTTCATTCTCTTAACCCAGTAGTAACCAATCTTCTCTATGATTCTCATCTCTTGATTTTCATTCTTTTAGATAGAACATGAAAGGAATATTGCAAAATGACTTTCAAGGGTAGGTCATAAAAGTTGATATAGGCTCCACCATTGTGAGAGTGTTGGTGAGCCATCCTGAGCTGTATGGGAGGAGAGAGACCCTACATCCCACGACTCTACCATCTGGGAATCCTTGGTGAGCCACGAGGGAGAGGAGAGACCCTGTTCACTTCCCCTCTGCTATGGAGGGAGTCTTGGTGAACTGTGATGAACCTTGAGGGAGGAGAGAGACCCTGCCCACCACCTCTCTACAATCATGAGAGCCTCCATCTGGGGTCAGCCAGGTCCCTGGTAAATCTCCTACACCACACAGTGAGCAAGCAGCATGGGAAAAGCCTGGGACACGGCAACTGGTTTGTCAATAGGAACCCAGGGTAAATCCACTCAAACAATGGGAAATATTTGGCATTCAAACTCCTAACTTAGGATTAGTTCTGTTATATAACTATAGACTTTGCTCTTATGGTCTAAAGTACAAAATTAATAGTTACCATAGTTTGCCAATTTTTAAATTTGCTTGATACTATCATTATTGCTAATTGTACCACTGTAGATATGATGTCACATTTGTTGTAATCAGTTCTCATTTGTGTAACAATATTGGGAAACTCTGGGGTAGCTCACCATACCCTACACCAAAAGACTAGGGACAGAGTCAAATAGAAACCATTGCGAACATATTATCTTGGGACAGACACAAACCAAGAATCTCCTACAAACAGAAGATATCCCTGAAGAACAGACTTTTCCTAAAGAGGTCTTCATATTAGTGATATAGCTACCTACCACCAAACCTCACAAGGATCATCACAGAAAACAAAATTTAAAAATTTATGAAATAGAAAATGTTCAAATGAAGGAGCAAAATGCAAGTTCAGACCTCCAACTAACCTGCAACAAGTCCAGGATAGATGGATATAGAAGAAATTGGAAGTCACACACCTGAAATTTCTGAAATGATAACAACTGAAGCAAAAAGAAAAAAAACTTCAGGAGGCTGTAGATGAAATCAGATCAGATATAATCTCTCAGGTCAAAAAAGAAATGACAATCCTAGTGAAAGAATTGCTCAATAAATCTAAAGGAGATATAGATTAAAAATATACAGAGCATAGGAAAATGATAGGAACCTTGAAGGAACAATGTAGAAAAGAATTAGAATGAATGAAACAGATTCAAAGAGATATCCAGGAAATTAAAAATTCCATTAAAGCTATCAAAACCACTTGAATGAAACTAAAGATAGACATTCAGACCTTTCATACAGCATTGCAGTAAGTGATCACAAAAGGAAAGATCTCTTAAAAATAACAAGGAACCAGGAAATAAGAATTCAACAGTTGCAAGATGGTGCAAAGAAAAGCCATATAAGACTGATAGCTGTCAATGAAAAAGCAGGAGTCAACACAAATGACATAAAAAGACTATTTGCAGCAGTAATAGAAGAAAATTTCCCAAGCATGGGAAAGCAATATGACATACAGAGAAGTGAAGTATGAAATTCAGCACAAGAACAGATTATTAAAAGCTGCTAGAGAAAAGAAACAGATCACCTATAAAAGGAAGCCCATCAGAATCATGGCAGACTTCTCAACACAAATCAAGTCAAGAAGGTCGTGGAGCAAAGTACTTCAAGTCCTGAAAGAAAATAACTGCCAACCCAGACTGATGTACCCTGCAAAACTATCTTTCAAAACTAATGGAGAAATAAGATAATTCCCTGACAAGAACAAATGAAGAAATTCATGAACAACAAACCAACTCTACCAAGAGTACTAAAAGATGTATTAGACAGAGATAAAAATGACCACAATTCCAAGGACGACAACAGAAGGAAACCACCAATTAGGGTAAGCAGTTACACAGAGGGGAAAAGTAGGGAACCAACAGCAGGAAAATAACATGACAAGATAAGCCAATACACAGCAGTTATGACCATCAATGTAAATGGCCTCAATTCACCCATCAAAAGAAACAGACAGGCAGAATGGATCAAGAAAAAAAATGCAACAATTTGCAGTATACAAAAAACATTTAACTCAACAAGAAATTCATAGACTGAAAGTCAAAGTGTAAAAACCAATACTCTATGCAACAGGAAACCAGTGAAAAACAGGGGCAGCTATTTTGTTTGCAGACAATGTGAAGTTCAAGCTAGGGATAATCAAAAGAGATAAAGAAGGTCACTACATACTTGTTAGGAGAAAACATCAAGAGGAAAAGATGACAATCATAAATATATATGCACCAAATATGGGAGCATGCAATTATATAACACAATATGAATAGACATGAAACAGCAAATAAACAATAACACAATTGCAACAGAGGACTTTAACATCACATTGTTACAAAGAGGTAGATCAACTAGACAAAAAAATCAGCAAAGAAATAAAAGAACTAAACCAAGCTTATAAACAAATGGACTTAGACCTTTGCAGGGAATTCCACCCAACATTAGAATATACATTCTTCTCAGCTGCACCTGGGATGTTCCCTAAATAGACCACACTGGCTGAGTCTTTAAAATAAAAAAAATTGATGTGACTTTCCTCATCCTCCCTTGGATCACTTGATCTTGCAGATGCTGGTTGTCATGTCATGAGTACACTCAAATGGTCCCATGGAAAGATCCAGATGGGAGGGACTTGAAGTCTCCTGTCCTCAAAGCCACCCTTGATTTGTCAAGTATTAATTGCATGACAGTGAACCATCTTGGAAGAGACTCCTCTAGTTCTCACCAAATTTTACAATGTCTATAATCCTGGGTAAAATTTTTAATACAGTTTCAAGAATAATCCTGAGCCAGAAACATTCAGCCAAGCTTCTCCTAGACTCCTGACACATAAAACCATGTGAGAGAAGAATTAACTGCTGTTTTAAATAGCTAAATTTGAGGGTAGCTACATAGTAACAGGTAACAAATGTGTGAGAACACTTAAGATTTTGCTTAACTGTTTCTAATTTTCCCTTTCCTACTCAAACTAAGATGGAAAAGAAACAAATGATACAGATGATTGATTTACTTAGTAATAAATATTATAAAAGTAATAAGGGTCCAGTACAATTATTTAAATGAGTTGTATTATATATACACATAAATACTTATCAATGAATTAAGGGTGATAAAATTGGACTTAAAAGTTTTTATGAAAATCAAATGAGCTGTTATATATAAAAAGCTTATTGGTGACTGCCACATATTTGGCAGTTAATAATTGCTAGTGATTGTAAGCATTGTTAATTATTATCTTTCAGAAGTATTAGACAATTAAGTAACTTGAGCAAGTTCTTAGTAGGTGTATAGGAGATCACGACTCAAATTGAGGTCTATTTGATCCACTATCTATGTTCTTAATCAACTAATGACAGTTATACGAGCTACTATTAAGCCAAGCTCCATATTTGGGGAAATAAGGAACACGCTTTCTCCTCGAGATCTTAGTGTAAAGTGAGGGTATTTAAACATTACAAATGCAATTCTAGGAAGTACTGAGATGGGAAACCATACAGCCTGGAATGAGGACTTTAAGAAGAACATGTCAATTCAGCGGCGTTGGCTTAGTCTTACCTGCATTCATTTCTTACCTAGGCTCGTGGGACCTCATCTTCTCCACCCAATCCCCAGAGATCTCCTTCCAGCCACACCAAGCTTTGGCACCTCTCATCTGACTCTCCAGTATCTTGATGTCTCACAGATTAAAATGTTTGCTCTTGTTTTCAGAAGCCAGCATGTGACAGAAGAGAGGATGGTTTCCAAGGAGCTGAGTCTGGAATGATGAGACTGGCTCAAACCTGGTAGATTTCCATACCACTGGTGGCTTGTATCTTCCCTGGTTCACTGCAGCTTGGCCTCTGTCTTGGCCTCAGCTTTGGCTTATAAGGGAAGACGTGAGCACTTGAGTAGCAGGGAAATGGTAGATAGGCACCCTTCACCAACTTTGAGGACTGGGGATGTGATGTCAATGAAGCTCCACCCTGGAGAAGGTCTGTCCTTGCAAGTCTTCATCTTTTAGCTTAGCCAAACTTCCCTCTCCTGCTCTAAAAGGAAAGAAGCAGTTCTTCGTATTCTTCAAAGAAGGAAAGGCCCAGAAATGGAAAGTTTTGAGTTTTAATAGGTTTTTGTCTTCAATGCCTGTAACACTCTATAGATACAGTGTACTGAACAGGAGTCCTCATGTCAAACAGGAGCCAACAATGACCTACTAATCCATTGGTGGCCAATGACAATTGCAAATGAAAACATCCCTGAAACATCATTTTCCGTTGGGAACTACCTTCTCCCAGCCCACATCCAGCTGGTCACTGGATTGAAACTAGAAAATGGATGTTGCAGCAATAGAGACTGAAGCCTGGACTTCTCTCAGCCCTCTACCCCTGTTCAAGCTGTAATTACAGACTTGTCACTGTGCCCTGTGCTATAAAATGTGTCCAAATAGCAGGCTGCTACCCAGAATCCAGAGGACATCGAAAAGGATTGTGGTTAAAATGGGGAGAAAATCACCTCTCTCCTTGTAAACTCAACCAATTTGATCTGTGGGACACTGACAAACAATAAATATGAAACTGCGTGAAGTCATTTTTATAGGAGCTTTATGAGTATAATAACCAAGAGAAGGATTGCCCGTAACTTAGATGCAGTTGTAGTTTATGGAAATGATCACTTTGGTTCATTCTTTCTCCATTCTTGCATTCTCTCTTGCATTCTTTACAGATAAATGATTTAGCTGTTTTTAGTTATAAGTAAATATATAAATATGTTCCTTTCTATCCTTCTGAAGAGAGCCAGAATGAACTTGAAATCTTGCTATTTTTGCTGTTTTTATACCAATTAATGTGTTTTTATTGCAACTCATTTATACTTAATGATGCATCCAATAGCACTACAAATTAGAAGATGTAAATGATGTTATATTTTTTATAGGTTTCGCTTTTTTTAACCTTGTAATATGTCACGGGGAAAAAAGGAAATTATCAGTCATGGTTCATTTTCTAGGTTAGAAAAGAACACTTTGCAACTTTCTTTCTTAATTGAAAGTTTGGTTCCTGCAGGTCCTACTTAATTCCTTAAAGCCCATTCAGACAGCCAGAGAGGCATTTGAGCAAGTCATTACCACATGTGAATCCATTAACTTGGAAATTGATTAATCCATCATGTGAATGTTTTCAACCACTCTGAGGCAGACAACAAAATTCTAATGAAAACCCATTCTACACGGTAAGGGACAACACCCTTGACAAGCGCATTCAATCAATTCGAAGGCCTCAGTTAACCTTCATTGGCGCTGGTTTTGTTGTGCTACATAGTTTAACAAGATTGAAGATGTGACTGGGTCAAATTAAGCAGGCTCTTACCTGTGCAGAGGAAAATTAGTCTGTGATGGTAGGTGGCTGAAGTAAGGAGCAAGCCTTCAATGTGATAACCAAAAATGTTACTTTCCTTAATCAGCGCAGAGCAAAAAATCCCCCCTCACACACACACTTTCCCTTCTTTCCTCCTGCCTCAGTAACCCATCTATTGGCACTTTCACAAATTGCATTTTGTATTTTACATGGGAGAGAGCACTTGCAAATATTAATCACTTGAAGCCAACTTATAAGAAAGGCTTTATTATTCCAAATTATTATCTTCAATTGTATTGATGAGGGAAAAGATTGAGAGAGAGAGCTTAAGAGACTTGCTCAAGGTCATAGCTAAAGGCTAAGCCTGAAACTTGAAGCTAATTTTTTAATGCATAAAAATCTTTTTAATTATATGCTATCATTTCCTTTCTATGAAAAGTAAGGGGCTGGGGATTTAGCTCAGTGGCAAAAGCGCCTGCCTGGCAAGCACAAGGTCGTGAGTTCGGTTCCCGGTACCGGAGAAAAACCAGAAAAACCAAAAAAAAAAAAAAGAAAGGATCCTTTTGGGGCTGGGGATTTAGCTCAGCGGCAAAAGTGCCTGCCTGGCAAGCGCAAGGTCTGGTATCGGTTCCCGGTACCAGAGAAAAGTAAGGACACAGGGGAAGTAAAAAAAAAAAAACACTTGCCTGGAATTACCCAATTATTAAGCATAAAATTGGCATTTAAACCTCAACTCTGTTAAGCCTAAAGAATGAATCCATGTGTAATATTGTTTCTGGAAAACATATCATAAATAAGAACTTATATAATCCCATGTAATGTTATTGAGGACAAATAGATTCTTATTCTAGTTTCAGGGTTCTGAGGTCCTGAATTTCAAATAGATCACTCTCTAGTCCTTGAGTGAATGCATATACCAATTGTCTTCATACTATTCTTCTCATTGCTGAGACAAAATACCTGACACCCAAAGTTAAGAGAGGAAAAGTTTATTTAGCTCACAGTTTGGAGAGGTTTCAGGCCATAATCAGCTGTCTTCAAGGCACAGTGGCACATGGCAGAGGGGCAGTTATTCATGGCAGTGGAAGACAGCAAAGGCAATAAGGGAGAGCAGGGAAAGTCCTCTGTCTCTTATATTGTATGCAATCTACCTGCCCTAGGGTCAGTGTAGCACTCATACCCTTAATCCCAGAACTGAACCACGAATTAATTGCAAACTCTAGATTTAGCCATCTCTGAAAAGCCCATCCCCTGTGATTACATGAGATTTTAAGAGGACATCTAGACACAAACCATGGCACCAATGATTGACAAAATATTAATTGCTACCAAATTTTATTTATTTTCTTAACTATAGTTGGTAGTTATTAATGAAATCAAGAATATAAAAATATATAAACCAATTTAAAGTATATGACAAACTAAAAGCTTTTTAAAATGCTAAAAATGCACCATATGCATGTTTTCTTTGCCTCTCCTTTGTGCTTTTTTTAAACTGAAAGAAACTAACAGTTTTCACAGTTGATTTGAACATGCACATTCATGCAATACAATGGTATAAAATATATTTACAATATGCATTATAGATCAGACATAACCAGCCCCACCTCATTATAGAGGACAATTAAAGCACAGAAATACTAGTGCAAGGGGTGGACTAGAAAGCCCATTATTACACCAAAGCAGAAGTCTGAATTTTGCACTTGACAAAAATCAAATTACAGATCAGTGGAGAAATTGAATATGTAATCAGTTGTGTTAAAAATGAAGTTGTGACTTTGAATAGAATATCCCAAGTGTATACCTAAATAAATATCTGAGGGTTCGAAGACTTTTATTAAAACCTATAATTACTCTGAGTGTGCATGCATGTGTGTATATAATCATATTGTATAGAGGAATACTCCCTTTGAAAGTTTAATAAATTTGACAACAAAAGCAAGTATTCTCAGGAAAAATCATAAACTGTAAAAAAGAAAAACATAAGCTGAAAGATTAATAAAGTTAAGAACAGAAATAAAAAGTCTATTTCCTTCTACCTGTGATTGCATGAGATTTTAAGAGCACATCTACCTTTGGTAAAAAATGGGCAGAAAATACTGGTATTTAAGAATAAAGGTATAGAAAACTCATTCAAAAATAGGTTATCAATTTCAGGTATAAAAAGAGAACAGTGATTAAGTATGGGCCATATTTTTCAACTAATGGATAGACAAAGATTCAGTAGCTCATAGCATACTGTGTTAAAGAGACAATGGTTAAATAGATTCATGCACTGCTACAGGGATGTAAATGAATGTAACTTTCAACTCAAACGTGGATGCTTCATTTTTTAGTCATCCTCCTCCCATACGTTGTTTGTTCTTTGGAACATTGCTTTGTATTCTGTGGACTATATCTCTAGACTTCTTTGCTACTTGGCTTCTATGAATGGGAGATGCTGGAGGCATCTCACTCCTGGAAAATGCATCTGATACACAAACAATTTAAGATTATCATATATTGACAGTGTTTATCTTTCACTTGAAGAGTCCTAGTCACTGTGGATTGATTTTGAAGACTCTGAAGACAGTGTCCAGCCCCTGCTCCTTAACAATTCGGCTTGCACCCCAAACCTTCCAAATCCATACATCTAAAGTCCCAAAGCAAAGAAATGCACTAGCTTCCTATTAGACAACTTATTGGCCACCTACCATTCACCTAAAATATATCTGTCTCCAGCGGCTTTTCAAAATGTTTTCTCAAGTCAGAAAGTATTCTTGTTAATGAAAGTTGTCAAAGTACGCTGCTACACCAAAGTTTTTATATCCTATATGAGATCCTACTGCTGTGATACTGAAGCCCCACCCAGACTGTCACACTTGTCTGTGTTCATATGACTCTGAGGATGACACTGACATTCCAGAAAGCCATCACATCACTGCAGAGGTAGCTAGAAAACTGGGTTCTGAAAGATGTCAGAATTTACCAGGAGGAGTCAGAGGAGAAGTGGACATTGAAGAACGCAAACACATGTGGGATACCATGGAGCAAAAAGAAGAATGTGTTTAAGGATGAGAAAAATTTCTGTGTGGTTACAGCTCAGACGGGGATGTGGACAGAAAGATGCACTAAGAATGGAGAGCCAGGGTTCAGCTAGGCAAGACCTGGTAAAGCCTTGTGAAGAATATGAGCAAGTCCCCAAGTCTCTGCACTGATTGTGACTGCTATGGGATTCTCTGTACAAAGGTGTCTGTTGTCAAGAGTGTGAGAAGTGGACCGTCACATGACTCTCCCAGATAGTCACATGGCAAATCAGTACAGACAAAGCTCTGAGAGGTCCAGCAACATAAAATCATCTTAGCTGTCTCAACTGCAGAATTCCACATTTTTACTTTATGGGGATCAAGCCAGAAGGAAGAAATTTTCAGAGCCTACTGGTGGGGACAGAACCTCATTAGCCACATGATGCTACAGGAAAAACCTTAAGGAAAATGTTCAGGATTTTATAAAGCAAATATAATAACTTTATCAAAGCAGTAACAAGGGTAATGAGGGCTGGGGATTTAGCTCAGCGGCAAAAGCGCCTGCCTGGCAAGTGCAAGGTCGTGAGTTCGGTTCCCGGTACCGGAGAAAAAGCCAAAAAAAAAAAAAAAAAAAAAAAGGGTAATGAGAACTCTGACATTAAAAAATGAACTTTTCAGTGAGTCTTTTATGAAACTAGATGCACCCAAAAGAGGATTCACAGAACTTAGGAAAGAGAAAAGAAAACTAGATTATAATAAAATATATTCCTGGTATGTTTCTCCCTGAGGACTGCTTGATGCTTTATGTAATTATAGTTTGTTATACAAAATCAAGCTTAAGATAACTACCTAGTAAACTGTTTATTGATTCCCATTTTTGATGTGTTTCTTCCATTTCTTTTTTATTTTCTTCTACTATGGGCCAGTCTGTGTTGTTAAGAATTCACAAGATAGTAGAAACCGAAATTGGGGGAAAGGTCATGCCTTTTTCTTTCTTGCTTTTTTTCTTTTTTCTTTTTTCTTCTTTCTTTCTTTCTTTCTTTCTTTCTTTCTTTCTTTCTTTCTTTCTTTCTTTCTTTCTTCCTGCCTGCCTTCCTTCCTTCCTTCCTTTTTCTTTTTAAGTTCTCCCCCTGCAAGTCCTTCCAACACAGGCCATCTGTCCCTTCTTCTCTAGATTTAGAAGCAACTACATCAGGTTGAGTTGGATATGAAGATAAATCAACAACCCTCTGCTGAACACAGAAAGCTAAAAGGGAGAAAGAAATTGCCTATGCACTCAATATATCAAAGTAATTTATGTCAGAACCACTCTGCCTGCTTTCATACATATTCCGTTTTAAATAAAATCAATCCCTTCAAACCTGTAATAGCTTTCTTTGTAGGGCGCTTTGTTTTAAAAAAAAAGTTGCTGAAATCTGGTTCCATTATAGGTGAGTTTGGTATATTACCTCACATAACCCCTTACCCTAATGAGGTATGGGTTTAAGAGAACACATTAAGCAGTTAATGATCACCCAGTAGAATTAGGCAGCAAGAACACACAACCAAGCATGGCAGGAAAGGGTTACTGTGCTACCTTTGAGATAGCAGGAAATGAGGTGCCCTAGACCGGAAAAAGTTGGAGCCGTCTCTTGGAGATGGAGGAACTGGTGAGATCAGGAATTATTCCCATTACCCAGACAGCTTCCTGAGGACTAATGCACGGGTTGCACGGGTCAGGCCTGTCATGATCTTCAAGGAAGAACCTTGCTGGGGAAGGAAGGGCAGCAGACATTTTTTGAGCACTGACATTAGTATCAGCAAACACTTTTGTAGTAGTGGTTCTGTGCTTGGCATTGCTCTCTACTCCTAATAACTCCCTCAAATTAATGTCATAATTTTCCCTATTTACAGAAATATGAGACTGAAATATGAAGAGCTTAAGTAATTCTGCAGGGCCCTCACAGAGTAAACAGACAATGGATCTGAAACCCCAACCCAGACCATCCAGTTCTAGACTGCCATGCTTAATGAGTTGACTCTATTTCCTATCTAATCTGCTGGTTTCTATATATGACTCCAGTTTTATTCCCCACAAAGACACTGTGAGTGGCATATTGCCACTTTTTATGAAGGCAAAACTGAGGATCAGAAAGTTGGAGTGTATGTCCCATGGCTGTCTCTCTGAGATTTTGAAGTGCTGACAAGACAGTCACCAAGATACAGCATCTCAAATCCAAATATAATTACTACTGCTGACTCTGAAATATAGATGGTGTGCACTGTGTTTTGTTTTTATTTCTAATTTGAGACATGTATAAGTTCTGCAAAGAGTTGACCACTGGGAAGCCTTTTTCTGAGAAGAAAGAGAAGTACGAAAGCCAGCTAGACATGACTGTGAAGAAATCCCAGCTCTCTACCAAATCTCAGAACTGATTAGCTCTGGGGTGGTTAAACTTTCTGGGGCTCAGTGTTATGCTGTAAAGTAGGAATAATCCTCACTTGGGTAGTTGCAGAATTGAATGACACAATGAATGTGAACTCTTATTCACATCACTGGGCATTTAGACATCCCTGCTCATGTGGAAACCTCTTGGAAAGTGAAAATGTCATAGTTATTGAATATCAATAATCTTGAAGATCTTCTTATCATCATCCCAACCTTCTCTCAAGCCACACTCCGATGCAGACTTTGTCAGAGAGAGAAAGAGGAAGGTAATGATGTGCTTGTGTGATGCTATATGACACAAAGAGCTATATCTCTGATGCAGAGGGTACAGGTAAGCTTACATCTTAGGGTGGAAAGTTAGGCATAACTGGAACTCCAAATCCATTCTTTTAGAGAAGCATTGTCATTTTTAGTACCTTGATTATTTAACTGATGTATCACTCCTTGATTTTCTACATGGGACATATATCCTAGGTGCTAAGGGAGGCTGATAATAAGAATATTCATCTATAGACAAATTGGCCAGGAAGGTGCCAGACAGACACATCTAGAGCCTCGGTGTGTGCGCAAAATGAACTAAAATACAAGAAAAGATGGGTTGCCTGAGGGCTATGAAGCCTTGGATGTATAGTCTCTGGGTCTGAGATCTCAATATTTATTTGTGAAAAAAAGATAACCAGTATACACCTGGATTCAATAGCTGAAGATTACCCATAAGTAAATACAAATGTCAAATATAGCTGCAAAGATTTATTTCCAGCTAAGTTGAACAATGGTATATTAACAGTATTCATGTTCTGAGTATATTCTAAACCCCTGAGACCTAAAGAATAAAAACTGATGATGTCTTTGTAATATGGTGTTATTGTTTTGGAGAAGAGTATACTGAAATAGTTAAAAGCAAATATTTGAGCCAAATTCCATGGCTTCAAATCTATCTCTATTGCTTAGTGACTATCCAACACTCCCTCAATTGCTGGACCCCACTACAACTGTAAAGGGATTTTAATAGGCTTATAAAATAACAAGAGGAAAGTTCTCCAAAACATTAGGAAACTATGTAAATAGTAGATATTTTGTCACTGTGAGGAAAGCTGGAAAAAGACCTTAAAAATTAACCAATCTAGGGATGAGGATGTAGGTCAGTGGTACAGCGTCTGCCTGGTAAGCTCGAGTCCCTGAGTTCAATTCCTTGTACAAAAAAAAAAAAAACCCTAACTAATCTAATTCACTAATGTCACAGAAGAGGATGCTGAGACCCAGAAAGTCAATGAGAAAAGTAAATTCCAAATAAACCAGCAATCAACAAGTAAGATTTGAAGACTTAAAAGGACATACAGAAAAATATTTGTGATCTTACTCTGGGAAGTGATTCATTTGGCAAGAGACAAAACCTGTTTCCTGCAACAAAATTTGAGACTGAAGAGTTACATTAGGGCCTTGAGCTACCTAATACCATCCTAACATCCAGCCCAACAAGGAAGGGTGCTCGAGACTGAGTTCAACTTTTGGCCAGTGATTCAGGAAAGCATGCTTAGTACTGAAATCCTGTGGAAACTTTGAACACTGAATACAGATGAGCTCCCTGGGTCAGGTGATTCTGACTATATGTCTACACATTAGGTGACATAGGTAAGCGCCACCTTATCAAGAGTTGCAGATGTGACCAAAATTTAAATGCCATCTTCAAGACCCACCTCCATACCACATTTTTTGTTTGTTTGTTTGTTTGACCTCCTTTCTACTATTTTCAACTCTTGTAGAAAGGGACTCAATATCAAGGCTCTGTGCTATCTCACATAACTAACAGACTGCAAAGCCTACAACAGATCCTGTTGTATTGAAGAGAATAGGTTCATCAAACCAGGCAAGCCTTGCAAAAGGAGCTTGCAGAAAAATAGATAGAGAACTGGGATGGTCCGAGGAAAAGAACCTGCAATCTATGTTGGAAAGGAACTCAAAGAGCAGGTTGTGGACTGAGGCACTTGCCAGACGGCGCAAACTATGGAAGCATTTGAAGGCAGAAAACATGAAATCGAAGACAGTGAAATGACCTTGAGTAGCCCAGTACTTTGCATTTTAAAGAACCAGTGCCAACCAGTTCACTTCTCTTTAGAAAAATGTTTAAATTGTTCAGAATATTTATCTCCTGTTAATTACAACAAAGACCTAGGTTGTAGTTATCATAGTTTATGCTATACACAAATATATATACTTATTTCATATGATATACATTTTTCTTTTGATATTAATGACCCCATTTTATAGATGCTCTTCCAAAGTTTGTTTCTTCCCCACCCCCCCCTTTGGAAATGCATCATGAGCAGCTTTGCACACTAGCAGCCATTGATTTGTCTCATTCATTTAACAGCCATATAGTGTTCCATTGACACATTTACAATTTATTAAACCCATTTCTTATTGATGGGCATTAGAGTCACAACTACAGTGCTTTTGAAGTGGTTTGCTCCCCCAACATGTTCACATGCAGGAGACATGGTCACAAGATAGAAGTATTCAAAGATGGTCAGACTTTGAAGAGAGTGGGGCTTGTGGGAGCTGATTAGGTTGCTAGAGGTACCACCCTACCAAGGGATGAATGCTCATTTCTTAAGAGAGTAGGTTAGGTCTTATGTGACTGGGTTGGACAGGTTGTTATAAAGGAAGGCCACCACATGTATTTGACCTTTTATCCATGTGCACTCATACTCTTGCACACACTCCCCCCGTGTGATGCCATACAGGCATATTGTGACACTCAGTAGGACCTCACCAGGTGTGGCTGCCCAATCTTTTCGCCTCCAAAGCTGTGAGCTAAATAAATCTCTTTTCTTGGCAGAGTGCATTGACTCTTTGTTATAGCAACAGAAAATGAACTAAGACAGCAACCAAGTGAAAATTCTTATAAATAAATATTTCACACTTTCCTAAGTAATCGTACATACAAAACAGCACTCTACTAGAGTCCAGTGCCCCAATGCTGCTTCTCAAACAGGACATTGTGCTACCATCTCAGGACCCATTTAGACTCTTCCTTTTCTTTGCGGCTTTTCTTCCTCAAAATTGCACAAATCCTTATTACAGAGACCTAAAAGAGGTTGTTTTTGACCTCATTATCTACAGTGATTTTCTCTACCTTCCAATCTCCCTCTGCTTTATTTTAACCATAACACTTATTATGATATAACAGATCATGTATTTTCCTGTATATTAAATGTCTTCCTGACTATAATGGAAGGCTGAACAAAGGCAGGCACTTTGTTTTATTCACATCTGTGTTTCCAACCTCTATACACTTGCCACATTGCACTCAAAAATAATTCTTGATTAAATGAAAGAATTTATGAGCTGCATAGAATTGCTGAGTCAGTGAGCTATGAAGCATTTAATCTTAGTAGGAAATGTGAAGTTGCTCCTTTAAAAGATTTCTATGTTCAGCAACATTTTGCTTACTCATGCCAGAGTTTGGGTTATATTAGTAAGTTATTTGGTTCAAGTTTATTAATGAATTAGAAAAGCTGAAAATTTTTTCTAGTTTTTTAGGATACTGTATCTAAGATTTAATGGCTCTGCATCTACTGAGCCCATCAGCACTTCCTCCTTTTCAATGATCTGTGGGAGTTTTCTAACACAGGATTATTATATTTTTATGGCAAATACATGTGCTAGTCAACTTTTTAGACTGTCTTATATCATAGCAAATACATGTTTGTTGTTGTTGTTTGCATGTTTGTTGATGGTTGTATTCTATGGGTCTTTCTTTTGTAACTATATTCAGTTTGGTGCCAGAATGCTGTAACAGCCATGTTTAAGATTGGGGTCTGCACTGAGTAGTCCCACTGCTCAATAAAAATGACAAGCTTATGATCTGATTTCGGCTCTGTGAATGGCTAAGAAGCACATTACCATGGTGTTGCTTTTGTCATTATCTAATTGTGCATCTTTGGAGACAGTTTTAGCCTATCTCTGCTTCCATTTCTTTCTCTATTAAATGAAAATCAGATAGTTGCGGCCCTGGCTTTGCGGAGGCATTGTGAAGGTCAAAGGAGGTGATCAATGTAAAAGTTCAGATGGAAAAGTCTACACTGAAGCAACCACCGATGGAGTAGAGAATAGAATAGTAGTTGGCTAATGTTGGGGACAGCAGTCTGAGAACCATTTTTTAGGTAAATAAGAAATCTGTGAGAAAAAGCACTTCTAAGGAAAATAGTTTAGGAATTACCTTCAAACAATCACTAGAAATAATTGATCAGCATGCTAGAATCCTCTGGTGCAATAGCAAAAAGCACTGGATTAGGAGTCAGGTCATCTCACTCTTCTCACTTAAGTAATCCCACTGAATTAGGGAAATCTCTCAGATGATCTGAAATATAATTTTGTTTTTTAAAAGAGTCTTTAAAAATTCTCTCTTAGAGCTTCAATAAAAATAAAATGAAATTTTTGTGACAGCACAATATAAGCTAGAGACCTTCATAAAAATTCTTAATTAAGAATTAATTTTGCATACAATATTAATTAACAACATAATTCTAAATGATGGATACTTACATAGTTACATATATCCTCTATGAAAAGAGTAAATATGTGCTATATACATTATTTGTTAGTTTTGTGATTGTGTCTTAATTATTTCTCCTTTATGAGTTTTTTATATCATTATTTTTTAAAAAAGTATTCTTAGTATATATTAGTTATACAGAATAGTGTGTTTCATTTTGGCATATTTGGAGCTACATATAACATACTTGGAGAATTTCATATGTGTTATTATTTGGGGCCCCCTGGGCTCTGTCTTTGTTAAGTTAATAGATCACTGTAAACTATCATAAACCATGATGATCAGCAGCTATCTATACTCTCACAACCCACAGTAAGCAGCATGGAACTTCCTCTCTATCTCCAGGCCATGGATACACATTTCTGTAAGAACTGTGTCTGTGGGGGTAGCTTCTTTTTTAGGTAATCTCAGTATATTTGAGTAAACCTCTGTACAAAGTAAGATAACCACATCCTATATTTAAGTACCTATTTTTTTCATGTAATTAAAAGTCTAAATGACAAAGTTCAATTAAGAAAGATAATTAATAAGTAAATGATTCATAAATTTCTCCAGAAGAGATTCTGAATCATCATGGGTTTATAATTTTTCATGGGTCTCTTCTGAACATACTTTTTTAAAAAGTGCCATTCGGGAAAAAAAAGTAAAAGATCAGCTCAGATTGCCCTGTTTGAATAGACTGTAACAAGGGATTCCTGAAATGTGCCTTTTAACATTAGGGTTTCTGAGAGCACTATTTCAAATCCACTTCAGTCGGGGAGAAGATGCAAATGAAGGTCACAGTGAAGGAGGACAGCGCAAGAAAGAGTGAGCGAGTGAGTAGGGTCTGGACTCAGGATGAACAAAGAAAAATATTTCAAATTCTTTCAAGGGACTTGGTGCTTAATTGACACATGAAGGCAGAGGGGAGAAAAGAGAGAAGAAAATGAGAAGTATCTCTCGCTTTGTGGGCAGGAGGAGGAGGAGAGTTTCCCACATATCTTCCTAGAGGCGCAGCCATCAATCAGTTCACGGTCAACTTCTGCACAGCTGTCTCTCATTCAACAAATGGAACTTCCTACAGATATTCCTAGAATTGCCCCAGTTTCTTATCACAAATATTAGGTAAGCATCTTGACTGATAGATATTTAGAGGAGAAAACTGAGTCTAGAAAGCCATGACAGGTTAAGAGTAGATCTAGTACACAGCTATGACTGGGCAGGTCAGCAGAGTGCCTGAAACAAGATAGGCAGTTAGTAAGCAAATACCCAGAGCATCATGTTCTTCTCCCTCTCTAGTTGGTTTCTTATCTTTCTTCCTCCATATTTTCTCCTTTCTTCCTTTTCCCAAGAAATACTACATGGGACATGTTTTGAAAGAGACACAGAAAGAAGGAAAAGATCTATTTGGATCTGCCTGGGAAGGAAAATGCTATTTTTTTCAGCTAATATTGGTTCCTCTGTTACACAGAGCAGTGTACATGCTCTGAGAATTTGAAGGGTGGAGAGTTGTGCATTGATTCAACTCATTAAGCAAACGTAACGTAGCACCCACAGTGTCAGGCACATAACACAGGGTAAAACAAAGCACATTTACTTTCCCCAAAGGATAATTCATGGGCCAGTCTCTTGATTGTGCTCTCCTTTACACAGACATGATGTAAGGGGGAGGGAGGTACTGACAGTGACTTTATTCTACCACCACTGAGATCCAAATCTCCAGGTAGGTGTTTCTCAAGGCCTGGCTGCCCACAGCAAAAATGTCGTCGCTCTGGAATGAGTGTCTTTATGAGGAGTGATCTCGAATACAGTGACTGCTGCTGCCAAGTCTCATCCAACAGAAAGGCAGACTTGTAAAAATATTATCTTCTGTTCTCATTTATGTTATTCACATGATCTGGCACCATGTGACTTCTGAGTCTCCCACCAAGTTAAACGGACTATGAAAGTAAACACTTTGAATCAATTCACAGCATCAAGGCATCCACAACAGTAAAACCAAAGACATTCAAGAAAGAAGACGTCCAGAACTGCTTCAGAAAGCGGCAAGAAGGATGGGATAGGTGTGTTCAAAGGGGTAGAGGTATTTTGAAAGGAATTAACAGCAATGTGTCTTTTACTGTAATTTTTTTAAAATTTAAATATTCATACCTTATACTTACTCTTTATGCTGCACATGGGAAGCTGAACTGTGCAGAAGCCCTGAAGTCTGAGACAATTTCAGAGCCAAACTGCCACATTTCACTTTGAAACAACCAGATCATTCTCCAGAGGTAAAGCAAAGGTAAGAGTCTTTCAGAGCCCATTTAACTCCTGCCTCCAGCCTGCCTCCTCTTCTCACAGCTGGAGAGCTGCCCTGCACATGCTATTCCAACTCCACACAGGTCCCGAGACTGATCCCCTTGCTGAAGCCAGAAGACATTGAAAATACTGGTTCTCAACTCCAGTACCTGCTTTCATGCATCTTTGGGCCCTTAAGCTTGGTTTGTTGTAACACTCTTCACTTAGCCTTCGGAGGTACATTCCAAGATGTCCAGGCGATACCTGGAATGATGCATATAACCAACCCTACAACTTAATGCCTTCACCATCTTAACCAAGCATTTATAACATACAGTTCTTGTAACTTTTGTACAACAGCAAAATGTGCATGAATTTATTTTTCCTTTTTCACAATTTTACACACAAATTTTTCATTCTTAGCATAGATCTCAGCAATGTCAGCATACAACTTTTTCTCCCTTAAGTCAAGAACTTTTACAGAGAAGCACTTCATGGTTTCTATTTGGCATATCCAAATTGCCAACATCACTACTCTGGGGAATTGAGGCCACTATTAAGTAAAATAAGGGCTACTTGAACACAATGATGGGACACTGCACTGGTCAATCTGATGACCGCACTCTTACTAAATTACTAACAAGGAGGTAGTGGATACAGTATATCCCAGGTAGAATGGAGGGAACAGGGTGAGATTTCATCACACTTTTCAGAATTGCAACACTTTAAAATTCACAAGTTATTTATTTCTGGAATTCTGCATTTGATACTTCTTGCTTGGTATTTTTATTACATGTATTTGTATTTTATGTACATGATTGTGATACATAATAAATACAGTCATCATGGGGAGTTCGTACACACCCCTATCACATCTTAATCCTGTGATTGAGCAGTGGTAACTGAAAACGTGGAAATGAAACCTTCCCATCAGGGTTGGTACAGGGGATTAAACCTGGGCCTAAGTCTTGCTGTATAATCTAGGTCACTGTGTAGATGAATATCTCAGACCAGCTCTCATCACTGAGCCTAAAATTATATCACAGGGACCTAGGGTCCCAGCCTTAAGACAGATCTCAGTTCATGACCACATGATACAAGTCTGACACTTTTCAGAAGGCAGAGCTTTCATGATTCCACCCATTCACATTCTCAAGAGAAATAATTTACAAGTCCAGATTAATTTTACTTCTCACAACAGTCCCTGTGAGATAGGAACAATAACTATTCCCATCTTGTAGATCCAGAATGGGGATGACATAAACTATGAAATTAAGAAGGGAAGTTTTTTAGTTTCATTGGACTTCAACTTTTAAATGGAATAAAGTTTAACTTGAAGACTTGAATTTTTCACAAAAATATAATAATGGGAATAGTTTACAGAGCTTAAATTAAGTTTATTTTGCTAGCTTTGTAGTATTTAGAATATTTTCCATGGTTGTTCCCATTCTACATTTAGTGGTTATCTACATTACCAAGTGTTCTTAGATTTTGAGTTGGAAAACATAATGGAGAATGGAAATTTTTTGCAGGTTCTATTGTTGCCTTTAGGTTAATTCACATAACTGCTGTCATAAGAACCTCCCCGTGACACATGCTGGTCACGAACATGAACACCAAAGAGAGGGTATGCTCTAATTCTGACCCTCCCAGCATGCCTTGTGTTAATTTATATTCATGTCTAGTTGTGACCTGGCATAGAGAAGGCATTAAGTGAATATTTGTTGAAAAAAATAATCCTCGAGATTTGTAGAATGAAAAGATAGGATTTTATTTTCTCAAAAAGGAAGACATTTGTCAAACATCTACTCACCCTTCAAGATTCAACTCAACTGGAGATCTCTTTTCAAGCTGACCCCTCTGGCCAGCCAACTATGGACTGAAACCTCCACAAACTGTGAGGTTATTCCTTCCTCAATTTCGGGTGTTGGGCATTTTGTCCCAGCAATAAGAAAAAAGTAACCAAAACATGTGTAAAGTGGGAGTAATATTAGTATCTACACCAATAAGTTGAGAAGAACAACAGACATATGTGAACAACATTTAACACAATTCTCCATGTAAAGAAAAAACTGTGTAATTTTTACATAATGGCTACCTACATTTGATAATGAACAGTGTGGAAACCAGAATTTTCTGTTAGTTGCTTTATTCATCCCCAGCTTTCTGCAAAAAGCCGAGTTGCTTTTGCTCCACATTTTCACCAGCATTTGGTGTGATTTGTGTTCTGGATTTCAGCCATTCTACTAGTTGTACAGTGACGGCTCAACATGGTGCTAGTGTTCACTTCTCTAATGACATATAAGACCGAGTATAGGTTTCCCATCTGAGTATCTTCTCCAGGGAGGTGTCTGTTCATGTATTTTTCCCATTTCTAAATTGATCTATTCAATGTACTGTTGATTTAAAAGATTTCTTTGTGTATTTTGACATCTGCAAATATTTTCTTCCAACCTGTGGTTTACTTTCTTGTTGTCTTGACACACCTAGAGTTTTTAACTCTCAATGTGTTCCACAATGAGCCTTCAGTCATTCCTTAATTATAGATTGGGTTTACTTAATTAGTTCTCATTGCATTGTTTGCCCCTGGGATTCTGTTCCAGAAAGTTACAACTCTTTGTATCAATTTCTCTGACTCCTGAAGTTCAGGGGCGCTGGTTTGCCCTATCAGCTCAGCAATCTGGCAGACCCAAGAAGAACTGTTGATTTTCAATCTGTTCAGCCTTTTCTTGTTATATGAACATAAGCAATCACTTCAAGCTCCTTTCATGCTTTAATAGAAATCAGAAGTCTGCATGAATTCATTTATTCATAATTTCAAAAACTGCCAGTTGAAGGCTGTTTGCATTATGCCTTATTTATCAATGTGAAAAATGAGTTGAAATAAAATGCCTTCTTGCTTACAAAAACCCACTGATAATTGTTATCCACAACATACTGGAAATTCATGTTCCCCACTGAAATTTCAGGGCTCTTTACACTGAAACAAGCTGCCTGTCACCTACTTGTCTGTAACACTGTGCAAGTCATTTGAGTTCTCAAGATCTCAGTTCTTCCCTCTGTGAAATATTTAAAACCTTTAACAAACTTTACAGTTTTGCACTATGCTGAAGTAGCTTTTATATCCATTTGAGATGTCTCTCTCTCTTGCAGAACAGAATAGTGTGTCAAGTGTGGAATCAACTCTGTTGGTTTTGAAATCCACCCAGAATTATGTCTCAGGGAATCATAGAGGCACAGTCTTGGGGTCTATATCTAGTCCTATACTCCTTCTGTTCTGGGACTGTCCACCTCCTCTGCTTCCCAGCCTCCATGGACTAGGCAGATTTACTCCACCAAGCCTTTTTCGTAACATGTTTCTGCCTTGGAGCCACCTGACCATGGACTGAATCTCCTTAAAACGTGAAACAAATTAAACATTTTCTCCTTTAAATTGTGAGTGTAAGATATTGTGCCCAGTAATGAAAAAGCTGACTAATACAGATGGCATGTTACGATGCAGTTTAGAAGTATTTTCCTCAAATGTACAACTGTAACAGCATGATTAGGCACCTTATAAGTGGAAGTCACTGTGTCTCATGGGTGCGTAGGGGAAAGGATGGAGGGGCTGTGAAGTGGTACCAGGTGTGGAACCCGTTAGCTGAACTCAGCCCACATCTTAAATTGCTGTAATGTGTGACACTGCCTGGAAGCCCAGCTTTTTCTCTTTCTTTTTAGTCATTAACCTTGTGAACAGAAGTCTCTTCTTATTATACTCTTCAAGGCTGCAGTACATCTGCCCATCTGTAACTGCTTGGTTCCCAGATGGAAGGAGCCAACAGAAGCTCTCTGCTGTCAGCTCAGCAGCATGATGTCTTTGACAGATCTTTTTCTAAAAACAGAACTTGCGGCTTCCTAGGAACAGTGGAAGGGACACTAGAAGCAGAGTGCCGGTTCTAAAGAGATGAGAAGATCACACTCCGATGATGTCATGGTGTGGGTGCCAGCTGCACAGACGTGGAGAAGGCTTACTTGGGGTTGCAGAAAAAAACAAGCAGTAGAAAGCACAGACCTTACTTCTCAAAATCTGTTTCTTTTTAGTAAAAAATGTATTTGGAAACTACAATCAGAGTAGGAAGGATGCTCATGGCAACTGGGTAGGTGGCTGCTGCTTCTATGTTTTCTTGGAAGATTGGGCTGGGAACAATCCTTAAAATAAAAAACAATATAAATATATACTGGTGGGCTTGATTCATATTTCAGGTTTCAAGATTTTTACTTAAATTTCTTAACATATTAGTATCTCTTTTATTGCATGCTGAGGTTTTCCATTATATTGGAAAAAGGTAGAATATCACAAAACTCATTTGTTTCAATCACCCCACAATATTCAAAGAACACAGAATAGAAACAGCTATTACCAACATTAGCGCTTCCTTATCTGGATATCAAGACATAATATTTCATTATGTAGATTATTGTTTTTCTTTCTCATTCTCTTCTCTCTCAAACTTTGTTATTTACCTAAAATTGGATTTTCCTTTACTGATTATCTTCATGCTAACACCTTTATAATAACCTTTGTTATATATTCCCCCAAAAGGAGGAGTGCTCTGCAGATAAGTTACTTAATTAACAAGAAATACTTGTCTTTGGCAAGGTAACTTCGCTCAAGATGCTACTATTTGTTCGTGAAGAAGCACAGGTTTTGCTTACTTGAAAGTTACTGCCCTTTACCGTGTAGTAGAAGAACCCTTGAAGAAATTATGTTTTAGATTTTCCAGAAACAATATTTTGTTCTAGGGCAATATTTTTAGGATATATTGGGTTAGCATGCTTTATTGTACAAATCACAACACTTTAAAAATGAAAACATTTAAAAGTGTACACATGCACACACACATATGCATATGTCTTTGCATTTATACATGCATATATATGTATATACATAGAAAGAGAGATTATCATATCAGTAGATGTATGCAAGTGTTCCAAGTCAAAAATATTTTTAAAAACAAAACTCAAAAATTTTTAAGTAGCACATGTCCATATATACCATAAATACTAAAAATGTATTTATATTTATTCTCTAAATATTAAAATAACAATAACATAATTATATCTCTTAGCACATGTTTCACAACTCTAATCAGATGTACAGCCATGTAGGATTTTAACGGAAAATCACTGATATTTTCTGAAAAAAATATATATTTTAACTGTCTTACTATATTAAAGCTTTTTTTACATAAAATTCCCTGAAATCTTTTTCAAAAATGCACCCTGTGGATATCAAATTTGCAATTGTAAGTACTTACAAATTGACTCTTTTCCAGAGATCTCATAATTTCAAATGAGAAAATGCTTTTGTTGTAGATGAAATGATATTCAAGTAAGCACAGTGTAAATCTGCTACCTGAAAAATAGGTTTTATTCCATTTATACTGAAAGAAGGGTCAGCATCCTTCACCAGCAGAACCGTTTAACTCCCTGCAGCACTTTTTCTACAACGCACATGTTTTCATAAGACAAAATATGTCAAAGTTGTTTGGACTTTGATTCGGTTTGAATATTTTGCTAAATTTAGAAGAGACAAAATTATAGGTTTACTTTAACCCCATTTGAGTACAGTATCAGGTTATCCCATTAAAACTACAAATTATATCAAAACATTTCCTCCCAATGCTAAATAATCCTATCATTACATTTCAGGGTGAAAGATATAATGTCCTTTGAGCTCTGATCATTTAGCTTTTTCCATTCCTTTCATGTTTTTGTAAAGATACATTTTCACATCTTCCTATTTACAAGCTTTACTTTCAGTAATAGCAATTTGCTTTTAAATTTCAAATGCATAATACCTTTGAACAAAATGATACAACAATTTAGAGGGCTTGTATATAATAATAATTCTAAACTACTCTAAGGTACTCAGGTTTATTTAGAAAGTAGTTCTTCACAATTTCATAGGTCTTTAAATTGGATCTATTTAAAGCAGCAGTGAAAGAAAGTATATATATATGCACATTCTATATAGCATGTGTATGTATGCACATATATATTATCATTTGTATATGTATATCTATATAAGTACATACACAAAGTATATTGTATTTGTTGATAATTGTATGTCACTTGTTTGAATAACGTTTTAGTTATGTAGGCTCACAACCAATTTCAAATATATTTCTGCCTCTACCCTGTTTTTATTAACTTATTAACATTATTTGTACCATAGAACTGTTTCACATGAAAAAATTTACATCCACAATATTATCAAAAAACCATTATATGTTCAGTATTGATCTTTCAGTAAGTATACAATAGCACTCACAATATTAGTTGCCTTATCTTTGAAGAAATGGACTTCCAAACCTTTTCTCTGAGTTCATATTTTGATAAGAAATTTACATTATTGGAATGAACTGATTCCAATAATTAATGGTGTTTATAATTATATCATTTAAGTGTTCACCAAGTACTCTCGATGAAGGTAGCTCTTTAGTGGTTATTTATTTCCCTTTTTCATACATTCCCAAGAAAACGTAGATTCAAATAAGTGTGCAACTCCTTTGGCCTAACATCAGTGTCACCTTTACAGAGTAAGGAGGCTTTTACAACTGCAAGTGCGAAGCACTCATGGCCAGGCGTTGTCTTCCTGCAGAACTCACCAAGCTTTGCAGTAGATGCTGAAGCTCCTTCATCAGCTTTGTATCTTGTGCCTCTTACATGGTTAATGATCTCATGATCAGCCCTATAGGAGGTAGCAAATGTTTACAAACATTTTTATATGAAGGCCACTTTCAGGAAAAAATATAATTAAATTTAAATTTCCATGAATTCATCCTCCAGTTTTGAGGACAAGTAGTGGGATTAAAGGCTGATTTTTTTTTTAGATAAGTTTAAAAGCTTTACCAAGCAAAAACAATAAAATGGTTGTAGTTGCTCATCTTACAATAAATGACAGATCCAATGGAGCAAAGGTATTCAGAGCATGTTTCACATTTTCTGTGGAAGTGCTTTACACACACATTAGTGTATTCCTAGCCATTATTTCTCTATGGTGCCCACCAATCTCCCCAGACAGCTTTCTACACTTCAAAATTGTTAGTGGTACATTAAAATAGCTGGAAGTTATGATAGGTCCAAGCACTTGTTCCCGTCACCACTCATAACCAGAAGGAATCGCTTGAGCCAGACCTCATGTGTGTGCTTACCAAGGTGCATCCACAAAAGTTCAAAACCGGAAGGGCAGAGGATAGCTCGTTGTGTGTCAGATGTAAGTCACAAGAAACTTTTGTTCACTACAGAGGCTGTGGTAGAAACTGACTGTACAAAGTGGGACTCTAACAAACCCACTCCAGGTGATTCAACTGGAATTACTGTATTACTAATAATAATTCTATTTTTATTATTTTTTGTTTTATTATTACATTTGCTATATATGATGTTTAACTTCATCTTAGGAATTAGATATATGTACTTAAAATATCTTGGTTCTTTCTATGCCCCTTCCTATCCCTACCCTCCTTCCTTCCTCCTGTGTGGATCCTCTGTCCCCATTTCATTATTATTATTATTGCTATTGTTATTATCATTATTAGTTATGTTTACAACATACAGTGATTACATTCAGTGTGGGTTGTTGGTACATGTACATGACACATGTTAAATCTTCATGTCCCCTTCTCTGTGACCCACCCTCCATCTCTTGGTCCTCTTCTCATTTGCATAAGATTTAGCTCCCTGTTTCTTTTCATTAGTCTTTTATTTCATCTCTGTTTTACTTTGGGTTATTCAAATGAAAGAAACCATAGTGTTTCAGCATGTTAGTCTAACTTATTTCTCTTAACATTTTTTTTTAAGATGCATCCATTGTCCTACAAATGTCTCCAATTTATCCTTCTTTATAAGCAAGTAATATTCCACCATATGTAGATATCACATTTTCTTCATCCATTTGTCTGTAGATGGACATATAGGTTGCTTCCAAGATTCAGCTATTATGAATTGTGCTACTATAAACATTGGCATGCATGTATTGCTATAATATGATGTTTTTAACTCTTTTGGGAAGATACCTAGAGGAGGCATAGTTGGATCCAATGGAATTTCTATTTCTAGCTTTTTTTGAGTCATCACACTGATTTCCATAACAGTCATGCTAGTTTACATTCCCATCAGCAATGCAGGAGGGTTCCCTTTTCACTGCCATCACAACAGCATTTGCTATTACTTGATTTCTTGATGGCTGCTGTTCTTTCTGGAGTGAGACTAAATCTCAGTGTTGTTTTAATTTGCATTTCCAGGGAAGCTGAACGTTTGTCCATGTATTTATTGGTCATTTGTATTTCTTCTTTTGAGAAATAACTATTTAATTGCCCATTGTTTGAGTTTGACTGGGTCATTTAATTTTGGAGGATATCTAATGTTTCAGCTTTCATATATCCTAGCTATTAGTCCTCTGTCTCCAAAATAGATGGAAAATTCCGGGTTTTTTTTCTGTTTTTGTTTTTGTTTTTGTTTTTGTTTTTTCTTTTTTTGTACTGGCAATCGAACTCAGGACCTTGCACTTGCCAGGCAGGCACTGTGCCACTGAGCTATCTCCCTAGCCCATTTTCCCCATTCTGGAGGTGGCTTCTTTACTCTGTTGATTTTTTCCTTAGCTGTGCAGATCTTCTTAACTTGATACAGTCCCACTCACTGATTCTTGCTGTTACTGTTTCTTGTGCAGTTAAGATTCTCTTCACAAAGTCCTTGCCTGAACCTATGACTTATTCTGAACCTATGATTTCAAGAGCTTCACTTATTTTATCTTCTAGTAGATTAAATGTTTCTGTTTCAATATTTAGGTCTTTGTTTCACTTTCATTTTAGGTTAGTATGTGTGTGAAAGATATGGATCTATCTTTAATCTATATTAATAATCATTCTTAAGGCCAGGGGTATAGCTTAGTGGCATAAGTGCTTCCTGGCAAGCTTGAGGTTATGAGTTCAACTCCTGGTACCAAAAAAAAAAATCATTCTTAAAAGTCAAAAATTCAGGACTAAGGGTGAACTAGATGAAATGCTGGTATAATAGGCATAATCCGACAAAGGCCTAGAAGCTAGAAAAATTATGATCCAAACCACATTATCCTTAGTCAATACAGTGTGTGTGAAAGTGTTCATTTTATATTCTGTGCCTAAAAACGAATGAACTGTAGCGTTCCAGCTGTGAGGCAGAATGTCTGAGGGAAAGAGTACCAGACTGGGGCAAAGTGACTTGACAGTCTGTTCTAACCATTTGCCAGCTGCATGAGTTGAGACAAATTCCCTAGGCTTCCTGAACCTTAGTGCTTTTATTTGTAGAAGAGAACTTTTGTAATATGTATGAAATATGAGTGAAAAATACTGTGTTTGAAAGAGCCTTTGCACTGTGGAGAACCTTTGATGAACAGGAGAGATCTTGCTCCTGGCTATACTTGCTTTTCCATGCTCATCACCATCACTGTCTCTTCTGGTAAGAGGACATTCCTTTAACTCTAAACACTACCTACTCTTTCAGATGCTCCAGATGCATCACACATGCCTCCTGCTAGGTTGTGATACTCCTTAGAGAAATGGGAACATTTCCTTCACACTCTGGAGTAGAAAGTGTAAATCTGAGCCCAATCCTTTCTAGCTATTGCAGGACTTGTCAATCTAATGCATTGACACTGCAGATGTTTACTAAGTTCTGTTCACATGGATGTGTAGCCATTGCAGTCAGACATAGTCAAGTCTCTCTTACAACTCCTACCCAAAATTGGGAAGTTGTCCTTGACAGATCCTGCTGACTTCAGGCAAGCTGACCATATTCTTTTGTCCTTCTTCCAAGTTCCATACAGTTATGTGGGTAATTTGACTTATATTGAAGTCCACTTCAATGAAATCAACTTCTATTACAATCGTTTTACATTACAAATAACAAATATACAGGTACCAAGAATCAGATGTATTGTGGGAGGCAGTAAGGATTGTGAGCAGGGTATAATGAGAAGCTCTATCATGATCTGAGTTGCATGCTGTGGCTCAGCCTTTTGGAAAGAGCTCTATGTTCAGGTCTTGCAAACTCATAGCTGGTTACAAAATTGCTTTGAGTTCTTTTCTTGCTATTTGTCTAGGCCTCTCTTGGATATGCAAAGGAAACCACTGGGATAGCGCAACAGCACAAGATTCAGTCATTTCTGAGCTCTGTATCTGCAACACCACCACCGCTAAATTTCCCTGTTAGCACAGCTCCCTCAACTTGCACACAAACGCAAAATCCATGAACCTTCTCTCAACTCCCCTTTCAGAATCCCTTGTCCCCAAGACATTTCCCACTTGGCTCATGCTACCAGGGCAATCTGAATGCCATTCCCAGGTCCAGGAGTGATTTTGGTACTTGTGTCTCTGAGTCCATACTTGCACTGTATGTACATCTTGCTCCGCTCCCAGGGTCATATCTAGAAAGTAATAGGCTTTCAATAAATGTGTTGAAGGAATATTAATTTAACATTACTTGAATGTTCTTTGCTTTTACTCCCCAAAGGGGAACACAAACCTGCCATTTAGTAGTTTATCTCTTCAGAGGAAGCTGAAAGAAAAGGCCCACTGAAAGCTTATCAGAATTATTGATCTAACTTTAAAAATCCTGACACTATTATAACATTTCTTTTCCATCTTCCTTGAGAACATTTCAGAACTTCTTCTGTGACTTTATGCAGGCTTTTAAAGGTTATATGATTCTCTCAGCACTGCTCATCATTCAAGAAGTTTTACAGTATTTCTGCTGATTTGTGGACGGAATGTTCTCCCATCAAATTTTCCTCCCGGTAAGTAATCTTCAAACCAGTTGCCATTGGACTTCCCACAGAGCTGAGCCGTCCAAAGTTCATCAGTGCTGAGCTTGGCTTGCCTGGGACCTGAGGCTGAACACAAGGATTAGGGTATCTGTGTTCCCCCTGCAGTTTGAGGCTTTTTTCATCTTATTGTGTAGAAATGGATCCTAATAGCTAACCGCTTTAACTAGGTATTAGCACTGTTCTGAGAACTTTATATGCAATGAAATGGAGTAAAAGCTCTGAAGTAAAAGCTGTTACCTTTCAAATGTGTCTGACAGCAACTGAGGCACGGACCATTCACAGAACTCACCCAGGTGTAGTAGCAGGGCTAGGTTCCAACCTGCAGCTGTAAGGAGCAGGGCTAGGTTCCAACCACCAGGCCCTGCTGTCTCTCAATCAGAAAAACACAGACAAAAAGGATCCCATCCGCAAAGTCTTAGGAAATCATTTCACTTTCAGAATGTCACAAATTCAGAAAGGCCAGAAATGTGGTCTGCATTTTCTTATTTTTTTTAACTTTTTACATTTCTTAGTTGGAGTAAAATTTATAGTTAATAAAATACTCAGATCTTTAGTGCACAAATTAGGTGTTGATTAGCACAGACACCTATGTAACACACATCCTCTAAAGATATAGAGCAAGCACATCTATCACCTCTAGAAAGTTCTTTCAATTCCTTCCAAATTAATCTTCCCACTTCCAAGGAATTATTATTTTTGTCTTCTGTCAACACAGACTAATTTTTAAATTGTTATTTTTAATTTAATTAATTCAAACTCCCATTACAGAGTGTATGGGAAACCTCATCTCAATTAGTTTCTGGCCTGTATAACTATGGTGTTATTTTGCTTGGTTGTTTTTTGTATACTTAAAAATGCTTAAAATGGTAACTTTCATTTTATTTATATTTCATCATAATAAAAAAAGACTTTGGAGGAGGCAATGTGTTAATACTATAAAAACAAGACTCAGTGAATGTTCCATCTGTGATGCACTGATCTGACCACACCGTAGTAAGTAACTGATTGGTGCATTCATTCTTCTAGTTTGCCTGAGCAGTGCTTCTGCCCTAGCAATAGTGCATGTGGTGGATGACAGGGAAAAAAAATCTCTCCTTAAAAGAATTCACAAGATAGCAAGCATATGGTTTTTCATTTAGTGTCAAAATGTAGACTCAAGAAGTGTGCCTACCTCCTAAAACTGTATGGGAATCTCTCTCTCTTTCTCTCTGTCTCACTCTCATTCTCTCTCCCTTTAATTACTTTAATTTTAAAAGTTCATGGAGTACAGAACGTGATAATTTGATACATGTATACAGTGTTGTTTCAGTTACTACCCTTGTTACTGGGACAAAATACCCAACACTCCCAACTTAAGGGAGGAAAGGTTTATTTTGACTGACAATGTATAGAGGTTTCAGTTCATAGACAGCTGGCTCCAAGGCACAGGTACATGGCACAAGGCATTAGGACAGGAGAAACAGTCGATGAAAAGTCAGGCAGCAAGCAGCAGACAGCAAGCAGCAGTCAGCAAGCAGCAGCAGCAGCCACAGCACCAGAAACAAGCCTGTCTTTTCCTTTTATTCCAAACAGGCTATAAACATTTTACATGGTGCCACCCACACCCAGGGTGGAGCAACTGTATTCAGTAAATTCTTTCAGCCGCACTCGGAACTATGTTAATTCCAAGCAGAGCAATTTAGTGCCACATACCCTTAATCCCAATAGCACATGCCCTAGATCCAGCCAGCTCCAAAAATCCTCACTTACGAGTGCCTGAGGCTTTGGGGGGACATATAGATAAAAGCTATAACAGGGGACATTTAGATATAAACTTAGTGTAGAGTGGTCAAATCAAAGAAGTTCATATTCTTATGTCCTTAATATTGTTTTATTTTTGATTAACGTAATAATTATACATATATGGGATGTGATATTTTAGTGCATATATACAATTGTACTGATCAAATTAAGGCAATTAACCTTTCTGTCTCCTCATTACTTTTTATTTGGAGCTTTGAAGATCCTCTACTCTTGCTATATATAAAAATTTAACAAGCTATTTTAAACTATAATTCTCCTTCTGTGCTGTAGAGCCCTAGAACTCATTACTTCTTTCCAACTGTATCTATTATCTAATCTCCAACTATTCCTCCTTCCCACTCTGCAGCCTCTGATAATCACTACTACACATTCTGATCAATATTAGTAAACACCCGCATATGAAACAGAACGTGCAAAGTTTGTCTTTCTGTGTCTGACACATTGCATGTAACATATTGTCCTGCAATTGCATGTGTTTTGTAGCAAATGATAAGATATCATCTTTTGATGGCTGAATAATATTGCTTTGTGCACATGTACCACATTGTCTTTATTCACTCATCCCTTGATGGGAATCTAGGTTATTTCTATGCCTCTATCATGAATAGTGCCACAATAAACATGGGTATGCATGTATCTCTTTGCCCTATTCATATTACTTCCTTATATCTGGAAGTGGGATAGCTGGATCGCATGGTGGACCTACTTATAGTTTCTTGAAGAACCTCTGTACTGTTCCCCATGGTGTATGTACTAATTTACATTCCCATCCACAGTGTATGAGCATTCCCTTTTCTCCATATCCTAAACAATATTTGTTAACTTTTGTCTTTTTTTATAATAGTCATTCTACTGGGGATGAGATAATTTCTCATTGTGATTTTGACTTGTATTTCCCTGATGGTTAATGAAGTTGAGTATTTCTTCATAAATTTTGATCATTAGAATTTCTTCTTTTCAGAAGTGTCTATCCATGCATTTGCCCACTTTTCATTTGACTTTCTATTGTTGAATTTTTATGTTAATTATATATGTTCTGAGTACTTTTTATTTATGATTAATTGCAAACACTGTCAACCTATTCTCCAGGTTGTCTGCTCATGGCCACAGTTTCTGTTGCTGTGTGGATGCCATGTCATTTGATATAATCCAATCTGTCTACTTTTGCTTTTGTCTCTTGCTTTTGGAGTCTTATCCATGAAATTGTTGCCTACATTGATATATTGAATTATTTCTCCTATGTTCTTTTCTAGTTTTCTAGTTCAGGTCTTATATTTAGGTCTTTGATCCTATTTTTTGTCCAATGCAAAAATAAACTCAAAATGAACCCCTGGGTAGTATTTGACATTTAGAGAGGGGATGGAAGTAACTGCCCACATTTCGATAACTGGGAGGTGCTCTCACCTACCATTTATCCATACCAGACTCTGGAGAGGGAGTACTGGCCCTGTCTGTTCCCCAGCTACTGCCCCACTTTCAATGAAGTGCCACTTTTTATCTCCAGCGTCAAGGTCTCTTTGGCCTGGGCTCTGTCTCAGCTCTCCTGGGGCCTCTCAGAGGACAAAGGAGCACCTGCAGCCCTACGCTAATACTGTGTCCTGCACTTGCTGAGGGGAGTATTCCTAGAAGCACTTACAAGCCCTCTCTGCCCACACATATCCTGAGGCCATTTCTTAACTGGCATATTGCCCCCTCTCCCAGATACACCTGGGAAAAGTCACCTCTCCACTTGGTTCTCAGGAGGTAAGGAGGGTTATCGCTACCGTTGCCCATCTTGTTTGGCCTGTGTAGAGTAGGTCAGCCAAATACAAAGAACTGCTTCTTATGAAAGGCCTGAGTGTTTACTTGCTTTTCACCATTTCATTTTCTCTCTCACTTCCCAGGAATCTTTAGGAATATCTGCACTAGACACTGTACCCCCTCAATTCCTTTTTTGCTGTTCCTACAGAACCATCCCTTCTTTCCCTCAACCACAGAGGCAAGGCCTTCCTGTAGGAAGGTGAAGGATCTCAGAAAATCTGCAGAAAAGAAACACACAAGCTAATGCATTGAAATATTATGCCTGTGTGGAGGAATATACTAGAATAAGAAAACCATAGAGCTTTTATTAGTGAGCTGATGCCTGAAACACATTCACCTTGTTAGCACTCATATTACCTTCATCATTACAATGTCTAGATAAAGAGAATACTATTAAATTTGAGCCCAAATCTTTGTTATCTGGTTGCTTGCTATTTGTAGGACTGACATGAGCTGCAGCAGCATCTGAAAGCACATTATGAAACCCTGGACAAATGTAGGAAGCCATAAGTAGTTAGAGGCAGAGGAAGTAAAGGAGTGGCAGTGAGGTCTGAGGCATACCTTTGGTCATGGCTGTCCACTGCACTCAAAGAAGGTGAAGGCAGAAGAGCACACGAGGTAAGAAGGCAAGAGGCATTGTGCCTGGTTCCCAGAACAGAGCTCCTCTAGGATCCCATCCTATTGTCTTCCCTCTTCAAGCCAGATAATGTGCAATAGATGAAGAACTCAACCAAGAGGTCCCTTGAGTGAGCTCCTCAGCCTAATGTGGTGGGGACATTAATTCCAGGGGCCAACTTCCTGGCTCTGCCACACAAGGGTTAGGTAAGTTTGGGACACTTATTTAGTTTCTCTTCCCCTCTACTGCTTAATGAATAAAAAGGGTTAAATTATTGAAAGTACAAGAAGGCATTCCAGGAAAAAATATTGTTCCTAAATACTGCAGCCTTTTGCCTCACCCTCCCTCCTTACATCAGAGATGGAAAGAGTTAGCTGTTGGTGACCAGCAGCTATTGGTACACAGAAAGGCTTCCATCTGTACTCACCTTCTACCTTATCTAGGTAAGAAAAAGTGCATCCCCAAGCCAATTAGGCAGCCTTCTCCAAGGTCCAGATTGCATCCAAGAGCGTTAAGAAGGGCAGCATTAGAACACACTTAAGCTTTGTTCTCTAGTCTTCATCATTACCTTAGCGGGTCTTTCATTCCCATCTGCCTCTCTGCCTGCTCATTAGTTTCCTCATGCTCCAACAGTAATGGTACCTCCCATCTATACTTCTCATGATGATTACTAAGGTAATAAAGACACAAAGTGTCCGGAACATATTACATGCTCAATAAATGTTTGCTATAGCAATTGTCAATGGATATTTCACTTCTACAAGTCATATAATCTCCTATTCTTTAAGTTTCCTTGACTTTAAAATGATGTTAATAACCACATAGATTAAGAAAATGTACATAAATTACTTGGAACATAGTTAACACTTTATAAATAGCCCCCTTACATTGTGCTTCTGCTAAAATGTGTAAACTTACAAAAGTATTTTTGACTCTTTTCTGTGGTGCACCAACAGACAATGAACAACGCTGTACAAACACTTAGCCACAGGATGGGCCTGTCAAACTGTCTATAATCTATGTCCTCATCTGAGATAGTTAACAGCTTATGTGTCCCTTCCCCAAGTCTTACCAAATGTTCTTTCCTCTGAGTTGACTCTAAATGACCTAAATCTAATAGAGCTATGTCCACCCCTAAATTATCTTAAGTGTAAGAGGGACTTGTTGGCATTTTTATCTCACAAGTGGCATAGGATTTTAAGACAGGAGAGCCAAGATCCCAAACTGGACCTGCCACTCACAGACCTCATGATCTATCCCTGGTTGGTTCAAAATGGGTGTTAACCATGAGTTGCATCTCACAGTACTGCACTGAAAAGTATTCATGAGAATATACAAGAAAGTGCTTCACAACAAGCATGTAAAAGGTTCTATAAAAGATCTCTGCAATCTAAGAGTCCCTTGTCATGAGTAAATCTAGGTTAATGAGAACTGGGTAGTCACCTTGGTGTTGTGAACATTTGTTCCAAAGAACCTAGGCTCAAGAAAATTGAAGTTATCTGTGCTTCTCTGAAATACACAATGAACTGTCTTCTGCTAGAGTCAATTTACAAGACATCAGAAAGGTCGGATGCTTCTGTTTACAGATTTCGTGGATCTGGGGGTATTGTGGCCATCATTACTAGTAGTAATATTAGTCTTGTTACCATCCTCATCCCTACTCAGTCCCATGAACTACATCAGCACAGATGGAAAGAAAATGCGATTTAAGACAGAAACTGAATGGGAACTGCTTCTCCCTTCTAAGGTAGCAGCACAGACAAAATTTATATTAAGAGTATAAGGTGCCACTGATTCTGCAACATGCTAGTGTGTCCTTCAGGTGGACACACATAGGGCCCTTCAGCTAAGCCCACATGACAAAGGAGAGGCAGAGACAGAGGACATGGCCAACTTCCTAAGAGAAGTAAATTGTGAGTTTCCAAAGAGGAAAAGTACAGAAAAAAGAGTTTGGGACTTAAAAGAAAAAAAGGAGGGAAATGAAAGGGGTTTGAAAGAAGGAGGAGAGGCAGAAGGAATGGAGTTTGGTGGTATGAGAGACCCAGACGACATGGCAGAGGGACCCCTCTGATGCTGAGACTGGAAGGCAATGATTGTCCTGACCCCTGAGCAATGGGAAGGAGAGAACTGGGAGTGGGTGGTAATTCCCAGTACATCACAAACCCAAGAATCTCTGAAATACCAGGAAAGGGACAAACCTCAGGTGTGTGGATTCAGGAAACTGTATTTAAATCTTAAAGTAAAGACTGATACCAGGAGATGGAACTTAAACATCTGGTGAATTTCTGGGCTATGTCCTGAATGGGTTTCTATTCTTTCTTAAACTTGAATTTTGAAGGAAACACAGAGAAAATGGAGATATAGAGACACTGGGCAAGTAGAATTGTCCACTGGCTTCTAGAGCAAGGTGGCTTGGCTAAGGGAGTGTACTGAAGCATATTTTGATTGCTGTTGTTGTCACTGTTTTTGTTATTTTAGTGCTGCCTTAATCTGTTCTGTTGGCTCTCCTTCACTTTACCCTTAGCAGGATTCAAGCAAATAAAGTTTTAGTCATTTCCAGCCATAAAATGGTTCCTTTTCCAGGTATCAGGAAGTCTAATCCCACTGAATGAATCCTTTATTCTCAACATCCTCTGACAGCTCTACCCAATCCCCTGGAAGTGGAAGGGAGGGACACAGCAGTCACCCTTGCTCCAGCTCTCCCTGTTAGTTGCACTAACTCCACCTGTTCCTGCAAGCTCTTCCAGAATCTAGACAGCAATGGAAGATTAGAAGAAATCAACAAAAAATATTTTTACTTAGTTTAAGTATTTAAGGATCTATCTTGGTTTTTAAATGTCCTATTTAGGCAGTCATACAAATGCAGGATCTTTCTTTTAGGAGGACATTGTAGGGTTTTGAGTAGCCTCAACGTACATCATACAGCAAGATCACAAGTTCACCAAGCATCAAGCTCATCGCTATGGAGGGTCCCTTGTAATTGGTTAGTTGGAAACTGTACCACCCTCCCCTGCTTGGGGAAGGGAACAATGTTCAAGTCTTCTGTTACTTGGAGTTGATGTCAAAGAAACCTACTCAAAAGATCAGCAGCTTTTTCTGCCAGGCAGGGCTTATGCTCCCAAGATCTGCAAGGTGCCTCTAGGAAAAATCCAGAGGGACAAGCTCATACTGTGTAAGGATACTTGTCATCCACTGTTATCTTACTAACATGTAGTTGACAATGACAGTGTCTACCCCAGAGGCCACTGTATAGAGCAAGTGAGTAACTATGTGCAAAGCTCCAGAGGTGGTTTTTCTCCCATAATTCTCAATGCTAGCTATTATTTTTATTATTATCCACAGCTATGAGTGCTCAGTCAGAACTCTGAAGCATCAGGAAATAACCCACTTAATGCCATGTATCACTCAGATGTCTCCTAGTTCAATCACTTCATCTTCTAGTGGCGAATCAGAGATCCAGAGGCACTGGCACACAATCCAACCCTCCCTGATACTACGGCTTCTAAGTGTCCACAACACTCATTACCTGAATTACACATTTTGGAACATGATTGCATTTTGCTCAGCATTTGATTATAGTGTGACTAATCCTTTTTTCTATAGTGGCACGCTGAATAAAAGTTTTCCTATTTCATAAAAATTAAGACTTACAGCTGAAAACAAGAAAGCTCTAATTACCCACATTCTACAGAGGGCTGTAAGTAATTAGGTCTGGGATCTCCTAGGGTTTACCAAGAGGTATATGAATGTGTCCTGTAAGACCCTCAGGCATTCCACCCTCTTTCACATGTTATAAAAGAGAAAAATAAAGAAGGAGAGAAGGGGCAGGAGCAATTCTCCTTCCAGATAGCATTGCCAGATAAAACACAGCACACAGTCAAATTTGAATTTCAGATATGCAGAAATAATGCCTCTATGTTCCAAATATTTCATAGAACATACCTATTATAAAAACATATGAGGAGCTTAGATGAAAATCCTATTTACCTGGTTGCCATGTATTGTTTGCTAAATCTGGCAGCTATATAGGAGAGGATAGAGTTTTGAGTAAGTGTAGATTCTATCCGCTCTGAGATGGCCAGGCTGAAGGTAGGCAGCCTCCTGCCTAAAAGTATCACATGAACAAATATAGTAGGTTTTCTTTCTCTTCCTGAGGTTTCTAAATTGTGCTGCTGATTTAAGCTAAAAGTATAACATTGCCTATTGTGGCTGTCAATATATATGGAGGAAATATCTAAAATAATTCTATTATAAATGAAGAATGATAGAAGCATAGAAAGGAAGGCAAAATTCTACACTACTTGACTGTGATAAATTATGTATATGCAGTATAATACCTAGAGCAACCACCAAAATAACTATTAGAAAATATAAGCTCAAAAATTCCATAAAGAAATCAAATCATAATTCCAATGATGTTCAAATAAACTAAAGGTCAACATGAAAACAGAGAAGTAAAAACTGAAAGAACAAAGAGAAGAGAAACAGATTTAAGGTTGCACATATTAATACATATAAACAATAAGACAAGAATACCATTGCTGATGTAACATGTATAATTGCACTAACTCCAGTACAGAGATTGGGAGAGTGGGTAGAAAGCATACTATATATATATACAATCCAAAAGAAATCCAAAAGGAATCACATTGAATATATATATATATATATATATATATATATATATATATTACATTGAATATAATTATATACCTAAGTTGAAAGTGAAATAATAGAAAAAGAAGTGGCCATGTTAATATTTTAGGAAGTACACTTTAAAAGAAATAAGATATTGGCAGGGACATTAATGAGATGATCAACTGACTAAGAAGCATAGCGATGATAAATATGGATGTATCAAACAAATTTTAACAATAGGGAAAGCAAAAGCTGATAGACATGAAAAGAGACATAGATGAAACAAAATTATAGTCAGCGACCTCAATGCTTCTCTCAAAACAATTTGTGGAACAACTAGAAAATTCTCCAAGGATAAAGGAAAAAGTCAACGTATTATCAACCCACAGGACACTCTAGCCAATAACAACTAAATGTTCTGTGTGCCCATAAGATAGATGATATCATGGGATATATGAGTCTGTTTTCCACTACTATAAGGAAATACTTGAGGATGAGTATTTTATAGAGAAAATAGCTTTATTTTGCTCACACTTAGGGAGGTGTAAATGTGAACCAGCATCTGGTGAGGGCCTCCTTTATCTACGTTGCATCATGGTATGCAGCATCATGGCAGGGGCAGGTACAAAGAGGTTTTAATTATTTTCTTGTCAGTAGGACACAATGACCAACACCTGCAACTTAAAGCAGAAAGGGTTTATTTTGGCTCATGGTTTTTAGAAGATTCTGTTCATAGTCCACTGGCTCCAAGGCAGGAAGAGTATGGTGGAAGAATCTAGTGGAGGAAAGTTGCTCACCTTACAGCAACCAGGAAGCAGAGGGCAAGAGAAACAGCCTAGGAGGGAGACACACCTTTCCAGGTCACACCCTTTGGTGTTTTGGTGTTATTTTGCAAGGAGAATAATATAATATAAGAGACATATTTTAAAAGATTATTTATAATAGTCACCCAAAGAATGATATACAAGAGAGTGCAGGAACTCTTCCCACACACTGGAGAGCAAAGAATCCAGCTGAGGGCCTAGATCCCATGGTAATGCTCTGCATGAGTTCAGCTGAAGACCTAGAGCTCATAACAATGCCTTCCATGAGTCCAACTGGAGACCTAATGCCCATAACAGTATCTCATGCAGGCCTGTTTCATGGGTCTGTGCTGGGAAGGCCCAAAGGTCAGTGGTGGAATCTAGGAAGTCTGTGCCAGCTGGATAAAGGATCTGTGCCAGCAGGCTGAGGGATCTGCACTAGAGCCAGGAAGTGACACACAAAGTAAGAACAAGAGCCCCCCTGAAGAGTACCACAGCCACCCTCAGTAACACTGAGGTCCTGAGCTCCTCCAATGGTGGAGACAGCTGAGTTCCTACCAGGAAATGCAATGCAACAAGCTTCTCCAGGAGACTGGCAGTGCACCATCTTCCCCTCCGGAGCAAGTAAGAGGCGCTCAAAGTGAGGACCAGAGCTCCCCCAAAGTGAACCAAAGCTATTCTCAGTACCAACAAGGTCCCGAGCTCCTCAGAGGATGAAAGCAGCTAAGTCCATCAAGAAAGCCAGCATGACGAGCTCCTCCAACAGAGCCAATAGCTCCTTATAGCTTCTACCAGCTCCCAACAGCCTTCCTCAGTTCCTAACACCCTCACTTCTTCAGTTCTGCTTCTTATGCTCCTGGCAGCAGTCCCCAGGTGGGCCTCCCACACTCAGCACCATGCTTACTCAGTTCAGCTACGGGTTACAAATTGACCACCAGTTGTCAATCCACCACATACTCCCAGTGACCTGCCTCTTCTGAGTTGGCCTCTAACCCTAACAGCACACTTAGCTATGGTTTCTTCAGTAGATTAACCCACAGATGAGTATAGTGCCCTTATGATCTAACCACCAGCCAAAAGCCCAATCAATGAATATATGAATCTTATGAAGGACTTCCTAGATGGAAATCATGACAAATTGAAAGCAGAGAATGAATGTGAGACAGGAAGCTAGAAAATGACTGAGAGGTCAGGCTCGCTCTTTTATGCAGACTCACTTTCTAGATAACAATATATAATATAACAACCACTGTTAAGTCCTACCATTTTGTTTTAAACCCTGTATCATTTTTATTGTTTTAGCTTTGTTTTGTTCTTGTCTATGCTTTTGTTTTTTAATTATTGTTTTTTAGTTCTCTTTATAATAAAAAAAGAACAAACTCAGAGACCCATGACCACTACATCAGTTCCTTCCAAGGCAAGTTCCCCACACACTTGACTCCACATCTTAAAGTTTCCATCACATTTTAATATCATACTGGGAAACAAACTTCCAATACATGAATCCTTGTGGAACAAAACACTCCTATGCCACAGTATGAGCTATAAAACAAACCTCAACTAATTCAAAATAATAAAAATCATATTAAGTATGTTCTTTGATCAAAATAGAGTCACAGTAAAAAGCAAAATGGAAAGCTAAAATTCCTCAAATACTTAAAATTTCAACAGCATACTTCCAAATGACCTGTGTATCAAAAATGTAATCTTAAGAGAATGAAAAATATATTGAACCAAATGAGTACAAAAACATAATGTATTTAAAAAAAAATAGTTTGGGTCTTAAAGCAGCGCTGAGAGTGGAATTTATAGCACTAAATACTTATGTTAGAAAAAGAGAATTTCAAATTTATAATCTAAATACTCCAGAAAATTAGAAAAAAAAGAAAGAAACAAGTGAGTAATAATAAAGATAAGAGCAGAAATGAATAAAATTGACAGGGAAAAAAGTAGAAATCAATAAAATAATAACAGGGTGCTTTAAAAAGATCAGTAAGATTGACAAACATCTATCAGGATTGACAAAGAAACACAGGAGAGAGAATCCACAATTTATTAATATAACAGTAAAGCAAAAATACCACTGTCAGTCCTGCAGACAACAAAAGGATAGTATGAGATTCTATGAGCAAGTCTACACAAATTAAATTTAACAACCTAGATAAAATGGTTCAATTCCTGAAAAAGTATAAAGTAACAAAGCTTACCCAATGTGTACTAAAAATTCTGAAGAGTCCAATGCCTCTTAAGTGAATTTAATTCATAATTAAAATTACTGAAAATAAATTTCCAGACTCTCATGGTTTTAGATAATTCAACCAAATGTTACAAGAAGAACTAACATGAAGTCTATCCAATCTCGTATAGAAAGAAAAAAAAGTAGTAACTTGTCACAGTTCACTGTGAAACCAGTATTGCATTCATATCAAAACCAAAGAAATTATAAGAATAGAAAACTACAGACCAATATCCTTCATGAATATAGGTATGAAAATTCTTAACTAAATGCTAGTAATTAAACTCAGCAGAATATAAATGAAATTACATACCATAACCAAATGGAATTCATCCCAAGGGTACAAAGACAGCTGGATTTTTCAAAAAAAAGTCAGTATAAGCCACCATATTAACAAGCTGCAGAAGAAAAATCAAATAGTTATAAACACCCACTTATGATATAAAACAAACCTTCGAAAATAGAATAGAGAGGGAGTTCTTCAACTTGCTAAAGATTATCTACAAAATAATTACACCTAATATAGCATAAGACAGTGATTTCTCCCTAAGATAGGAAACAAGGCCAGGACACAAATTCTGACCCCGCTCTTCACCATAATGCTGAAAATTTTAGCTGGTATAAAAAATGATTAAAAAATGAAAAAAATCTAAAAAAAATTGTCCCTATATCATGAAATCATGCCAATGTATATATAATTTCCTGAAACTAATAAACAAGTTTGCTAGGCTTGCAAGATTCAAGATCAGTATACAAAAGTCAACTCTATTTATATGTACAAACAATGAGAATACAGACACCACACACAGTTTACAGTATCATTTGCAATTTTTAAAAAGCTTATTTTGGTGTCAATCTTACAAATTACATACAACATACCTATGTTGAGTCCTAAAACAAACGGATGAAACAAATAAAAAATCTAAATTAATGGAGAGAGATATCATCTCTATTGATTGCAAGATTCCACAGAGTAATGTGCCAGTTCCTCCAAGTTGATATACATGTTTAATGTAATTGCTGTGAAAATCCTAGAAAGATTTTTGTAGATACAGACAGGATTGTTTTTGAATTTATATAGAACTAGAAAATAATATGAATAATGTAGTAGGTCAAATGACTCACCTATCCTACCCCCAAGTTTTTTCCATGCCCTAATCCAAAGAAAGAACCTGCAAATGTATTAGTTCACAAGGCAAAGGGTCTTAAGGTAGATGGAATTAAGTTTGCTAACCAGCTGACCTTAATGGAACAAGTTGCCTGGGATTATCCAGATGGGACCAATATAACCACAAATATCCTTAAAAGTGCAAGAAGAAATAGCAGTGTGAGAAATTCAGCCCAATGTCATTGGTCTCAAAGATGGAGAAAGGGATCCATGAGCCAAAGAATGTATCTTCTAGAAGCAGAAAATGACAATAAAGTGGATTTCCTCTAGCACTTCCGGTAGGGGCTTGGCCTCCTAACTTCTTGAGTTTAGCCCAGTGAGATCCATTTGATTAATCCCTGCCTTGTAAATAATAATTACACATTATTTAATCTATTATATTTATGATAATTTAGCATAGAAGTGATATGAAAATAGTACAATTAGCCAGGATAGCTTTAAAAAGAAAAATAAAATGAGAGAAGCCACCCTATCTCATTTCAAGACTTACACAGCACTGATAATCAAGACCTTTATGGTAGGTCACACACACAGATCACTGAAACGGAGCTGAGACTTAGCTCCACACAAGTATGACAAGTTGATTTTGACAAAGATGCAAAAGCAATTTAATGGAGGAAGCAGTTAAGACAACTAACATTAAACATATAGCCATCACCTTGATGCTTTTGGCTTCATGATCATAAAAGGAAAAACTGAAAAATTAGACTTCAGCAAAATTAACACACTTCCCCCTTTGAAGTACCCTATTAAGAAGATGAAAGGATAATCTATAAACTACAAGAAAATATTTGCAAACCACCCATCTGACAAGAGACCAGAAACTAATATGTACGAACAATTCTAAAAACTCAACATTAAAAAACTAATTAGAGAAGAGACTAAAGTCATAAAAATACACATCACTGAAGAGGTATAGATGAAAAATATTCAATACTATCATTTGCAAACGGGAAGAAACCTAAGAGATGGAAGAGAGGAAGGAAGGGGAAGGGATGGGGACATAAAAATAATTAAGATGTGTCATGTGCATTTAGCAACTCCCCACAAAGAATATAATCACTACATATTACAGATGCTAATAAAAATATAAATTTTTAAATAAATGAATGAAATACACAAATTAGCTTGGGCCTGTATAGAGTAAGGATCATCCATGACATTATCTTACCCCTCCATCCCTTAATCCTCTGGAAAGTTCTGAGTGGCAGTAGCACATGGGAATTGTCGCTACCAGGCGATCTCCCCAAGGCTCTTCTTGACCAGGTGTTGTACTTCAGAGCGTGGCCATCGGGTTTGCTTGGCTTGCTTGTCTTTTTCATCATAGATCTGCTTGTGAGCAGATGTTGATCATGAACTTCTCTTTATTGACAAGAACATTTGGTGTTGGAGTCTATACCTTCAAATTTATTATTTTTGGATTATAAGCATTAAATATACTAAAGTTAGATAATGCTTCTACTATTAATACAACTCAGCACTATATAATGTTTTTCTCTAAATTTTCAAGGTTTTTGATCTTTTTCTGTTCTTTTAAAATATATTTTATTAGTACCTGTTATCTTTTACAAAATATTGGGTTTCAATGTGGTATTTTCATACATATGTAAAATATTTTGGCCATTTTCATCCACCCTATTGCAATCCATTACTTCTTCTCTCTGTGTTTATTCCCTTCCTCTTAGCTAATAGCAGTCTTCATTCTCCTTTCAAGAGCTTGCTGATATTTTGAAATGCTTTTACCAAACCCATCACTGAATTTTCTTGAGAGTTTTTCTTTTTCTTCCCCTTTGGCTTTCTTTTCTGTTGCTTCTTCTTCAACTATTTCTTCCTTCAGTGAGGAGATTTTTCATCTCCATTTAAAGCCATGGGGCCTCATTACATATGTGGTTGGTCTTTGACAAAAACATCATTAAATGGAGCAAGGATGCAGGCAACTTGGATCTTTCATACTTGCTAGGGAACAGAAATTCTGGAAGATAAGGTGGCAGATTTTTTAAAAACTAAACATGGCTAAGATGTAACTTAGAGTTAGAACACTAGCCTAGCATATGCAAAGCTCCAACTTCAAATCCCAGCAGTGCAAAAATAAATGCATGAACAGTATATCAGATAACTGAATAAAAACTAAACAAGGATTTCAATCCAGCAATGCACTCCTGAATGCTAATTTCAGAGAAATAAAAATTTATGCCTAGATACAGACTTACAAATACTCCCAGCAACTTGATTTTTAATAACTAATGAAGCCATATGTAACCCAGAAATAGCCATACAGCCATATGGCCAACGGATTTTTCACAAAGCTGCAACTCAGTGGAGGAAGAACATTCTTTGCAGCAAATGGTCTTGGAATAACTTGACATCTAAAGAAACTGAAATGTTTCTTATCTACATCGGTAATCTAAACATAATTTACCTATCTAATTTACATATGTAAAAAATAGATAAGCAAAGCTCCACCTGGAAACAACCAAAGTGACCCTCAATAAGTACAGGCTTGGGGCTGGGGATTTAGCTCAGCGGCACAGTGCCTGACTGGCGAGTGTGAGGTCATGAGTTCAATTCCCGGTACTGGAAAATAAATAAATAAGTACAGGTTTAAAACTGTCACACATCCATACCACAAAATGCTGCACATCCGTGAAAAAGAATGATTTATTAATAAATACAACAATTTGGATGGAAGGCTGAGAAAAAAATCTCAAAGACTCACATGCACTACAATGCCATTTATATAACATTTTTGAAAGGACACAGTTGTATGGCTGGATCAGTGGTCAGCAGAGGTTAGGGATAACAGAGAAAGAGGAGCCATGTTATTATGAATGGTTTACACACAGCAACCTTATGGTGGTGTAACAGCTCTTCTTGTAGATGTTGGTGGTAGCTACACAATTCTATTTCCCACAAGACTTGAAATCTTAGATTAATTACTTTCAAATTCAGATTCCTTGTTTTTAAACTAAAGGTTAAACCTGTTTTCCTCATAAGGTTTATCACTGTTCATTATAATAGTCATTCTGGCTCCACGTACATGGACATTCTAAAATGTAACGTAGCATCCGGAGTTACTGATTTCTCCAGGTGCATCTCCCTTGGCTCAAGGGACATTGATCAGGTGATACAGGAAACAAAATAGCTACTTTAATTGTTGAGAGGTGCATAAAGCAGATGTTCCTCAAATAGTTGCTGATCTGGTGTTTCCTCAGTGTAACTCAGTTTCTTAAAAAGAAGTTTCAGCATGATGAGAGAGTAATGATTTAGAGTCAGGCATCTGGTAGACCCTAGGACAATCATCTTAGCAATAGATACTTCAGCTGGTAGAGAACAGAGTAGCCCAAGATTCAAGACCCTAAGAGACAACAAGATTGTACAGCTGCATTAAGCAAATGCTTAGTGAGCACATCCCTTGTGTGATAGCATCGTGTGAGGCACTGGGGAAACCAAGTTGTATGAGGCAATCTCAACTTTTCTAAGGTTCTCACAGAAACAGATGGGCCAACATGACTGCATGTGCCAAGTTAGAGGAATTCTCAGCGAAAGATGGAACTTTGAAAAAGAGGTGTTTGGCATCATTCTAAAGTTCAGTCTTCTTCCTGTTATAGTCTATAAGGCAATGTTCATATATCTTCATTTTCACATTTTTCACAATTGAGAAATAAACAGAGATGCCATAAAAGTATAGGGCTGAAAGAAGTACGGCCTGTGTTTCTGTTTTGCTATAAATGTACCAAGTAATGCAGTTTAAAACTATAGTCAAAAGCAGTCTGAACCCTGGAATGAACACCAGAAAAGAAGGGCAGAATAAACACCTGGAGAAGTTCCAGTTGCTTCAGATTTGACAAGAACCTAGATGCCTCAGGTGAGAATGCACTGTGTTAGGCGCGAAGCTAACCTGTACTTCCTCTCTGAATGCTGTGTTTACTTTATTTCTGACTGATTAGGGAAGGGATGTGACTGGTACTGCAGAGCTCTCTGAAGATACCTGAGCTGTCTTAAAGGATTAGTAAAGGTGAGCCAGATAGTGTCCACAGGTAAAGCCCCACTACATGGCAATAGAAAACATCTCGGGTTGAACAGAGAATTTCCTATTGTTTGGAATTATCAGTTTAAGCATGAAAGAATTCCAGTCTGCAAATATGGTGTAAAGCAAAGTGCACCAGAGAGACAGGTACAGGGATAGAGAAACGTGGGCATGAGGAATTCAGCCCTAGCTGTTTTCTCCGAGGGCACGTTGAGAATATGCTGGAGTTAGAGGAGACAAATGGCTCTGGATGAGTAACTGATAAATGGAAGGAAATAAGACACCCTGGGTATCCAACGTGGAGCAGAAACACCACGTACTTTATCAATTTCCAAAAGGCTAATCTCTCTAGGCTCATGCTCACAATGGATACCTTGTTCACAGAACAAAAGCTAGTGAATTTTAAATTAAACAGATTTTTTTGCAGAGGTAATAACTATAAACACTCTCTGTGAAAATAATTTTCTACTTTATTTCCTGTGACTTGCCCAGCCAAAAGCAAATCTTACAAAAGACCTCCTTATCAGTGGCATCTGTAGTACAATCTGCTGCTTACTGCCTTTCAGGATCATCAGCGACTCCAAATTCATCTGCCCTCTCAGAGTCTCTGGTGGGTATTTGCAGTAGCTTGCATCTCTAAGCACATTTCCTTTTCCACTCAAATGTAAACTCATACCATTTTTAAGGAGTAAATTTGCCATGCATTTTTCTGCCTTCTGGCAGAACCAAAGTTCGAGGCCTATCTGAGAAGCAGTATCACTTGGGGAAGTCTCCAAAATTCACTGAACCTTAGTTTGCCTATATATGAACTGGACATAAGAATGTCTAGAAAAATGTGGAAGTTTCAAAGATGCCACAGTGAAGAAAAAATTAGCCAAAGGGTTTGACACCAGGTCATGTTTCTTTGAGGAAATGAAGCTATCGCCCCTCTGGGGAGTGCTCAATTACTACATAATGAACCATTTCAAAATGCAGTAAAACAGTTACCATTTGATTGTGCTCACAATTTTGTGGATCAGATATTTGGACAGGCATAATGGAGATGGCTCATCTCTGGTCATTGATGATGGGGCCTCACTGCTGTGGATGGAAGGCCTGCAGATGGCTGCAAGGGCTAAGTTGGGTCTGATGTCCGAGATGACAATCCGCATTTCCAGCTGGGTTCCTTGGTTCTCTTCCACCTTGCTTCTGGAGACACTGTCGGGCTGCTTCTTTACTCACAGATCGGGAACCATGGCTGGGGTGTCTGGGGTATCTGAGAGCTGCCCAGGAATCCGTCTTCCCACACTACATCTCCACAGGGTAATCTCAGCAGTCAGGCATTTAAAGAATGGTTCTCTCACACCAGAGTGAACATTCCAATAAGGAGTGAATGCAAGTTTCATGTTCGCTTTTGGCCTGGCCTCAGAATCCCAGAAGCTTCTGTAGATCATGTATGACACTAGGGCCAGCTTCAATTTAAGTGAAGGACGTAGAAGACACTCTTCAATTAGTGGAGCGCAAACAGGTTTCATTCATCTGTATCTTTTAGAGCTTTCTCTCTCTCTTTTTTTTTTTTTTTTTTTTACCAGTTTTACACTTTTATATTTTTTTTTAAGAAAATACCACAAAAAAAAAGAACAATGGCAAAATACAAACAACACAAAACAAGGACATTAAAAATGATACAGGGTTTCAAACCAAATGATAGAGATTAACAGCGGTTGTTATATTACATATTGTTAGCTTCAACAAAGTTGCCCAGATTGGGGGCTGCGGATTTAGCTCAGCGGCACAGCGCCTGCCTGGCAAGCGCAAGGTCGTGAGTTCGATTCCCAGTACCGGAAAAAAAAAAAAAAAATGTTGCTCAGATTAGCAGATGTGAGAATAGAAGATTGATCAAATCATTAAAAGGAATAAGAAAATAATAATTTAAAAGAACATTAGAGACAATACATAGGGTCAGTAGGCAGGATTGTAGGAATTCACTAATGGATATTACACTGCAAATTGTTGTCATCACATAAGTTGCTCAGATTACCAGATACAAGCATGCAAAATTGGTCAAAATATTAAAAAGTCTTTTAATCATTAACTGTTTCCCTCAACAAACCATCAGACACCAACAGTATATTTTTGCATCTTCTTGTTAGAATTTCTCCCTTTATATCTCTTCTTTGTCTTCTTTCCTTATTCTTGAGTTTATTGCAAATCTTATGTGTCACACATAAATCTTTCTACAATTGACACGGTGGAGGCACAGTCATTACACATCAATTAGGCCTAAAAATGAAATAGAAATGTTTACTCAGCAAATACCTTTTGCTTCTCAGTAAAGCAAGGCCCCAGGTGAAAGGCTACAGGCTGGAAGAGGTTGCAACAAAGAGGTTAAATCACCCAGCCCAGGCCATGAAGCAAGGTAACAGGAAAGCTTAGATAATGATATTAATCTCCTGATCTGCCTAATTTTTTGTCATCTATTCCTTATCTCTCATTCTTGGGCACTACTGTCCCATGAGAAAGCTGACCCTATTTATGAAGAGATCCCAAGTTCTCTTTCATAAGTTTTGCCTGGATTTAATTCTGTTCCTTATGTCCTTCTTTTGTTTTGTTTTTTGTTTGTATTTGCCAATTGTGTATTAAATAATTACTTGGTTCCAACTATATCATAGACTATGAAATCTAATGAAATAATAACAGTCATCATCATAATAAGGGAATGTTTGGAAAAGTGGTGGAAGACCACCAAAAAACCTCATCAGTTTTATGTACATGTAACAAAGTAAAATTATGAGGCAAGATTTCCAAAATATAAGAAATCTGCATTCTCACTATTTACCAAATGTTTTTAAGATTTTTCCCCAGATTAAAAATAAAAAGTGAACATTTTCTTCTATTTTACAATATCTATTATATATTTTGGGGAACTGGAGTTGGGGAGGGGGGAAAACCAGGAAGGGAAAAGAAAAACATAACAAAAGAGGGAAAAATGGAAACAAAGCTTTAGTAAATAGGGAAGAGAAGAAGGTTGAAGGGAGGGTAGGGGAATAGGGAAAGAAAAGCATGTATCATGTATAGGTACAAATTCCCCATGATGAATGTGATCATTATGTATACTTACAATGTACCAATAAACTTAATTAATTAAAAAATGAAAACAGAGAAGGGAGGAGGAGGAAGAGAAAACTAAATGATTAATAGATGTGTGCACTAGTGCAGTCTGGGAATCTATCGTTCCACAGAGTTGTGTCATATTTAGAGAGACTCTCAGAACTCCTTTTAAAATTATTACACTATTTCTTATTTTAGTTTAACAGGATCATATTGAATCTACAATCTGTTTTAAATGTATTATGTTGGAAGGTACAACATAAGGATCTAACTTTATTTCAGATTGTTACCCAGTTGTCCCAACAGCTTTATGAATAATCCAGTTTTTCATTTATTCCTTTTTTCAACAAATATTGAATGCTGCTGTGTATAAAGCATGGGTCTAGATGTAAAGTACGGCAGTAAAATGAAACAGAAAATACTTTTTCCATTTAGTGTTTAACTGGCATTAGATGCTAAATTTCAGCATCCATTCTAATCTATTCCTAGACTTGAGATTCCACTACTTTGAACTACATGCTATTTTATTGGAGGCTATGATATCATTATACTTTTTGGAGGCTTTTAATTAACACTGTAATTAATATGTTTCCTATCTGATAAAAGTAATTGAACTTCAGTATTCTTTTTCATAATTTTTCTGAGTATTCTTACTTGTGTATTTACCTACATTATCTTTGGAGTCAGCAGATCTAAAGCCAAGGGAAAATAACTAAATGGAATATAACTGAATGGAAAATAACCCAGTAAAAATGACTTCATAGAAATAACATTAAATATGTAATTTTTCCAAAGAAGTATATATGTACTTATGATGTCGCAACTTCCTACTCAAGAGCATATCAGGTCTCTGCTATTCTTCAGTAGTCTTCTGCATCCTGAGGGAACTCCTTTTATTTTTCTTCTTATAAATCTTCCAAATTACTTGTTTCTTGCCAGTTTATGTTTTATATTATTGTGCTTAGTTGCATTGGCTAACTGATCATTTTCTATACATGAAAATATTTATTTTTCCATGTTAGTTTGTTCTTCATTAACAGTTTTCACTGTTTATACTATGTTTTCCATTGGTATTCTTGTGATTGCCAGGTATAATCATAATATCTATTAATAGTCACAATTTTTCAAAGACCACTTGCAAAGTAGCTTAAATTCTCTATTTGTATCCTTACCGGTAGCTGTACAACTCAGCTTTCACATTGCATTTAGAGTGAGTTTAACAAACAACAAAGCAATTATGCCACATACACTACGCCCTCCATTTTACATGTTTCCATTTTTTCTTAAGATAAAACCAGAAACTCTACCTAATTAGGCCCCACCTGGATCATCCCTTATCTAATTTTCCAGCCTCGTGTCCTCCAGAACTTGTCTCGTATCTTTTCTCCAGCACTGTGTCAGTGCCAGTCTTCCTTCCAAAAACAGGAGCTCACCAATGATTTTACCTCTGTCCTAAATACTTTGATACCTTCTCTTTCCCTATTTAATGCACATGCATCCTTTCAGGGACTGGTTACCATTTCTTCAGGGACTGGATCCTTTGAGTCTGAATTCTTGTTCAAGTTTCTATTATTCATTCTCATAACACCATGTGTCTGCCAGGAAGAGTTTCAATTTTATGGTGGGCTGTATTCTTTGTACTCAGTGCTCCCTGACAGAAGGGATCATGGGGAAATTTTTTGTTGTTGTGGTTGTTATTACTTCCCAAATTCCTACCATGATGCCTGTTGGCACACTGATTCCCAGTGTGTGTTTGCCTGTCATTACCCTCCCCAGAAACATTATGAATAGGTAGAAAGATGGATTCACATTTTCCTTGTTTTCACATCTTTCACCATAATATTAAGTATACTCTGATAGGAAATGATTACTTAATATAAAACTCTGAACTTAAATGTATTCACGAGGTTACCTCTCGTACGTAGATGCTCCATATGATAGTAAAATTTTGTAAGAGTAGGGTAGGGAATAAAAATGGGCAGAAGATACCCAGAGTAAGAGATCTGTACAAAACTGTTGGGTATATCAAGCAGGTATATGAAGACAGCTTGTCTAACAGGCTTCGTGTGTCAGAAATCAATGCATCACTTTTCATTAGTCTTACTTCTACTACCCAGCTTCCATCCATGCCTCCATTTGTCTTCAGCATTTGGAAAGCATTTATATGATAAATGCATATTGCAGATCTGTGCTATTCAAGGTTGAATAAATGAAATACAGAAATTCTCATGTGGGCATAGAAGAGCAAATTTGAACCATGTAGGAAGCTCTGACTCAAATAATCACACCCCCTATTCCTTCTTCAGTTCCTAAACACCAATTTTAACACACCTCCTCTTAGGAAAAAATACTCATTCCCGTAATAATCACCAGGTACTGGTGGAGAGTCATCCACTCCCTTGGGTTTATTGGGGCAGGAAGCAAAGACTGAGGACATCTGAATTCTATGAGAGTTAGGAGAGAATGAAGGATCCTTCAACTATAGTTTACCTAACATTTTGCTGGACATCTACTGTGTCCCAAGTACTTGTTTGCTGGTACCCAAGTCTCAAAGGCAAGATATATTCATTCCTCATTGAGATTAAATTTAACATGGGCAGACAAAGGTGTAAATAGAAAGGACAGAGTCAAATGAATAAAACATGAAAGAATAGGTGTGTGGGGGCCATGTATATGGGTGGAGTTGTCTTTGGATTGTGTATGATGCTGTTGAAAAATTGCTCAGGCTAAATACATCTTAAAATACTGGAAATCCTTCCCCAGGTCCCCTCCTTTTCCATGTTGATTTTGTAATTTCTGGTACTTGGATATAATACAGATGCTGGTCATTATATGAGCTGTGATCTGAATGACCTCTCAAATTAAGGTGTTGAAACTCAATCCCCATTGTGGTAGTACTAGGACGTAGGACCTTTTGAGAAGTGATTAAGTGATAAAAGGTCTTCCCTTGTGAAAATATTAGCACCTTCTAAAAAGCGGGAGGAACAACCTTAGGCCGTTTTCTCTTTTTCCACTCCTTTACCATGTAAAGATGCAAACTTATTCACCTTTCACTCTTTCTGTGCTTTTGGTCATCTATGAAGAAAAGGTCTCAGTAGACACTGCACCAGCCAGCACCTTGATGTGGGGCTTCATAGCCATCAGTACTATGAGAAGAGATTTCTATTGTTCAAAAACTGTCCAGTACTTTGTTATAGCAGCACAAATGAAACCAGGACAATACATCTCCATGAATAACCAAGGAAAAAATAAAAACTGATTATTTTCCAGTGTCTGAGATATGATCAAAATATACAGTGAATGCTTAAATTTTAAAAATGTAATAGAGTAAAAGACACATTGCCATGAATCCCCTTCAAAATACTCCCCTTTCCTTCAAACACACATATTACATCATTCTCACCACCAAAGTCTTCTCTTCTGTATGACATCTAATAAAAAAATATGATGAATGCTGCTGCTGAATGCCATCCAATGCAAAGGCGGGCTTGTAAGGATATTACTTTGTTTCCTTACATACCTTATTGATTGGATCTGGCACCATGCAACTTGTGGCTCTTCCCCAAAGTCAAAATGACTATGAAATGTAAACATTTTCAATTGATTCAGGACAACAGGGCAAGACTCATGACAAGAAGACCTCCAGAACTGCTTCACAAAGTGGTATGAACAATGGGAGAAGTATATTTGGAGACATGGGAAGTATTTTAAGGAGGATTAATTGCAATGTGTCTTTTATTGTAATAAAATTTTAAAAGTTTAAACACTATGTTTTTTTATCACAGTATATATATATATATATATATATATATATATATATATATACACAGTACACATGATAGAGGATCATGCCGAAGAAGTGTGTCATAATAATAAAAGAAAGTGCTAGATCAGACTTTACTTTGTTCCATGTGCTATACAAAGCATTTTATATTCATTATCATATCTAGTTCTCAAAACAATACTATAAAGAAGTAATCATTACCTTTACTAAATGTAGAGAAAATTAAAGATCAAGGATACCAAACAAATTTCTCAGTATTAAATGGATAGTAAACAGAAGAGCTAAGATCCCAACCGAATGTTTAGTTGAGGTTGATGGATAAAAATAAACATCTGAGTTCTAATCAACTAACATATGGTCTTATGGCATCAGACAGATGGCAATAATGCCAGATCATTACCAACAAAAATTAGGAAGGAGGGCATGGCTAAGTTGTGCAGCCAAGAAGCTTCATGATGCTCCTTTAGATTGAAGCTGCCTTCCTTCCAAAACGCAGGTCCTTGCTTCCCAGTGTACCTTACCAAAGGGCCCAGGTGTAGCCCAAAAATGAGGAATCCAAAGGCCAGGGACCCTCAGACCCAATATGCAGTGAAAGAGGGACACATGGGATCAGTAAAAGGATGGAGCGAGAAACTAATGACCCATCTTAGCTTTATCTAAAGCTTGGCTCTCTTCATTCACTGAGGCTTGATTTTGTAATCTCACCCCCACAAGGATTAGCGCTATGTCCTTCAGGGGAGGAACCAACCTCCAATACCAGCCACTATTTAAGTGGCCCCTTAGAACTATAGATAAGTACTTTAGATTCTCCTCCAAAAGATTCTGAAGTAATTTAAGCAATCAATACATTATATGAACTCCAAAAACTTCTATATGCAAGCTGAAAATGTACTCTAATTCTTTTTTCTCACCTCTGGCTATGTTCAGACAAATTATCTAATATAACTCATTGGAGCTTCTATGATAAGATTTAAGAACAGAATGACAGAAACATATTTTGATAACTTAAAATCAATCATATGGAAATGTCCTAAAGTTGAATAAAAAAACAACCCTATTCTACTGTTTCCAGAAAGAGATTAAACTGCAAAGAGGAGATTCTTTTGCAAGATAAAACCTAAGGAATTTGCGGTCTAAAGGAAATGAAAGCCAAAATCCAATTCTCTTGTTTTTGTTAGCTGAAAGTCCATGGACTGTGGGAGAGTATTCTGCTAGAGAGTCAAGATCCTCTTTCAAAATATAGCATTAGAACTGGGTGGCATTATATGGCCCAGATTTTCTTCTATCTATATGTGACCAAGTAATTGAATGCTGGCCAATGAAATGGGAGTAAAAGTTATATGTTCTTGTTATGGTTGAGACAGTGTGTCAACCTGAGGAGTCTAGAGGTTTGGCTAAGTGGCTCAGCAGTTCTGCATCTTGGGCTGAAAAGAACATGCCCTTACCCTTCTGGTATGTTGTTCACTGTGTCAGTTTGAGAAGTTTAAAAGGTTAACTATGTGACTCAGCAGGAAGTCATGGTGCTTACTTTGTATTCATGCTGAGCCTGTGCAAGAGCAAGGCATGGAGATTATGTGAGTGCTACATACCCCCTGGTTGGGGGCAGACTGCTTACAATATAAGGGAGGAAAAGAGGCTTCCCCTTCTCTGCCACTCCTCCCTTCTGCTCTTGTTGCTTTGCTGTTTTCTACCGCCATTAACTGTTGCCCCCTGCCATGTGCCACTCTGCCTTGGAGCCAGCTGAGTATGGACTGAAACCTCCACAAACTGTGAGCTAAATAAACCTTTCCTTCCTTCATTTTGGATGTCAGGTTTTTTGTCCCAACAATGAGAGAAAAGTAACCAAGACAGTTCTCCCATATCTAGCCCAGACTCATAAAAGTCCAGGTTCCTCCAACCTCTCTCACTTTACCCTCTGCTCTCTTCCTGCTTACTACTGGCACCAAGGATGACCCTACAGGCCATACATCCATGCCACCAAGATCTCCATCCTCCTGGTTTCCCATGAGACTGCATGGAGCAGGCACAGCTCATCATCACCAGACATGAAGCCACACATGAAACACCCAGGGCTTACTTGTTACAGCAGTAAACATTAACAAAAACAAGAATGAGTGAAAAGAAGTTGAATAAGTTCACCACTCTAATTTTTGATTCATTATGCCCAGCCTAAACACTCACTCGGAGGTATGGTGGAAGTAGATATGGGATTTGGGTGCTTTTGGGATTCCCATGTGGGCTCTTCATTCAGGCATTTGTTTATTTAGGATCAAAGCAAATAAATTTCTGAGCTTTATTAATTCAATATTATGGGTGATCCCTCACCTGTAAAATTTAGTAAACAAGTAAATCCCTAGTTCCCAAGGCAGTTTAGCAAGCAAAATGCTATTACCAGAATCTTAGAATCAAAGCGACCAAAGACAAAGCAGAAAAGAGAGAGAAAAGAGGAGAGGAGAGGGGAGAGAAGGTGAGAAAAGGGTGATCTTTCTCAAAGTTTTCCTGGCCAAGTTACTATGCATCCAGGGTTCATGAACATGAAATCAAACACAACTGGGAGCAATGTCCTGGACAGAGCAATACAAAAACATGTGATGGCGAATTTTACCACATCAGGGAACGGGATCCACCTATGCTCACTTTCTCATCACCCAAAGAGTAGCATTTGAGACACTGTTGCCTAATTATCATAGTTTCAAATTACATAATGGTGATATTCCCAGTCATCAGAATTTACTTAAGGTCTCTTTCCTTCTTAATTGTCTGGCATCCCTAGTTTGGAAGTGAATAAGTCCTCTAACTTGTTACTGCAGATGGTAGTCTCAGAAGGGCAAGCTTCCACTCCAATGCCTCCCCAGTGGCTGTCAGATCTACTCCTTGACTGGACTTGCTTAGATCTGAGACACCAACTTCCTAGGATATTTTTCCCTGTAGTTTCCATCTTTAGTGGGTTCTTTTAAAAGCACTATTGACCTTTCCGAGGCAAATTAACTCAGGGAGACAGAGACATATGTCTCTCCCATGTGTCCCTGTGGTTCTGCTTTTCTTAAGTTTTTCTGGTCCTTTTTCTTCCCTTGCATGAGTGACAACATTACATTGCAAATTTTTAAAAATTTATTAACTACGGGAGTAGATCTTTTTCTTTCTTTTCTTTTCATCTGTTTTTTGAGACAGAGCCTTTCTATGTAGCCCAGCCTGGCCTTGAACTGCTATGTAGCTCAAACTGGCCTAAAATACATGTTCCTCCTGCCTCAGACTCTGGACTATTGGGATTATATTTGTGCACAGTCCCACCTGGCAAAGGGAGGTATTTAATGGATAAAATCTAGCTAGAAAAGAAAGTTTGAAGGTTGGATTAAAATAGGCTTTCCTCTTTACTTTTTTATTAGTAATATTTATGGAACATAATAAATGCATTTATTACAGGTAGCTGGCATCTGTGCATGATATGTCTCAATTATTTTTATGTCCCTTTCCCTTCCTCCCCATTTTTGGCCCCTTTATCATTTACAAAAAAATTCTATCTCCCTGTTTTCTGTTTTCTATCTTTTATTTTGCTCTTTATTTATACTTTGGATTTCCCATAGAGGAGAAACTATGTAACATTTAAGCTTGTGTGATTTAGTTCACTTAACATTATGGATTCAAGGTGCATCCATTTTCCTACTAATGGCTCAGATTTATCCCCCTTGTTAGCAGAGCAGTGGATAAGGGAAATGTGGCATTTAAACACAATGAGTACTGCTCTGTTATTCTCCAGTTCTTTTTATTGGAAGGATGGGAACAAAGCAAAATAACAAAGAGTGAAGATTAGTGCTGTCTTTTAGTGAGATATTCTAGAAGTTTGTATGTTACAGCATCTAAAAGCTAAGAGGAAGCAAAAGAAAAATGCTACAATATACAGACTTCTGGAGTGTTTCACTCAAAAATATCACTAGTCTTCATTTTGCATGCTTGTAGCTGGTAATCTAGTCTTCATTTTGCTCTGATTTCATTTTCCAGGGATGGGGAGGAAAGGCAGCCATGGAGGACATTATCCCCTCACTCGCTGAGAAGCATACAGTGGTCTCCAGCATTGGCAGTGCATTCACCCTTCAGCACATTGGCACAACTGCCGTGGATGCTGAGCTTGGGTACACATCTCAGCAGCATCCTGCAGTTGATGCCAGCCACTGGTGCTCTTGCTCCCACTGTAACCACTGCCAGCTCTCAGGAAGAGCCAAGCCCTGCCAACAGTTGTGTTCATGACTTGTAGATGTATCGGAGGAATTTGTTAGCTCCTTATCAGCTTACAAATGACTTTGATGAATTTTCTCTTTTGATTTTTTTCCCTTTTGAGGAAATGTTTGGGTTTCTATTGCCTAGTCTTGTTTATGTACCAATTAAGGAAGGAAGCAATTATCATCAATTATCATGTGAGACTAGCTACTGTCTTGTAATTACCATGTTAATTGACATTAAGTTTAGATTGAAATTATTGTTGCCTCTTCCAACTGAAACCTAAAGAAAGACATGTCAGGAGTGAAAAATATAATCTTTCCTTCTAAGAAAAGCTGTCTAGAGATCACTTTCCTTAATGTCTCTATATTCTTCATTGCTTAAATCATTTACTCAAAAGCAGATGATAAGGACATGATAGGCAGCCTTGAGCACAGCCTCCTCTAATCCATGTTGCCTGGCTTTTGTACCCTATGTTGATTCTTCCCATGTTGAATGGGCCTGATCCGTATAAGCAAGAAGATATAAACAAAATGATGGTGTGTTCACTTCCAATATTAGGACAGGAAAGATATTACAGCTTCTGGCTGGCTCAGTCCATAAAAGACAGCTACCACGTCAAGGGGAGACTCAAGAAACCCCATGAAGGAGGGTGTGGTAGTATATGCCTGTAATCCCAGCACTCTGGGAGGCTGAGGCAGAAGGACTTCAAGTTTAAGCCCAGCTTGGGTCATTTATTGACTTAACGGGAGTCTGTCTCAAAACAAAAAATCCTGCTCAGTGCAAAGGCCCTAGGTTCAATTCCTATACTGAGAGAGACAGAGAGAGAGAGAGAGAGAGAGAGAGAGAGAGAGAGAGAGAGAGAGAGTGAAAGGGAGAGAGAAAGAAAGAGAAAGTGAGAGAGAAAGAAAGAAAGAAAGAAAGAAAGAAAGAAAGAAAGAAAGAAAGAAAGAAAGGAGTGAGAACAAAAGAGGAGAAGAAAGGAAGGGGAACAGAGGGGAAAGGGAGTGGGGAGGTAGAAGGGAAGGAAGGAAGAAAGGAAGGAAGGAAGGAAGGAACAAAGGGAAAAGCAAGGAAGGAAAAAGGAAGGGAGGGAGAGAGGGAGGAAGGGAGGAAAGAAAGAAGGAAAGAAAGAAGAACGGAGTGGGGAGGGAGGGGGGGAGGAGGGAAAGAACTTTAAGGACAGGACAGCGTTCCAGGAGCTGAGGCCCCCTGCCAAAGCCAGTACTGCACCAGCCTGCAACATGTGAGTGAGTGAGTGCTGCAGAAACAGGCCCTGCACCCCTGCAGGGGTTTCACTTCAGAAGGGCTTCCTCCTTCAGAGGACGGTGACCCCAAACCACATATAAACCACATACTCTTAAGACACTCTGGACCCAAACTACCTCCTTAAATTATTTCCCAACTGCTGACTCACAGAAATTATAAGATCTGCTGCAGTTAGATTTCAGCCACAAAGAGTGGCTGAAAATTCGCTGTTGCTTTCAGCCACTCTTTGTTAGGCAGTAGTAGCAGATAACTGATGCAGGTGGCAATTATGATTTGTAGCAATAACGGTGACGCTAACTCTGATCCTCTAAGCAGAGAAAAGATACAACCAGATGTAGGATCTACTGCTTAAAAGTGACAGCCTTAATTATAGATAAACCACAAAGAAAGTGACTTGGAGCTAAAATGACATCGATCATTTAGACTCTGATGTGGAGTCACATTCTGTGGGAAAGGTAAGTAAGCACCCAAATATTCTGTTGCAAGGATCTGAAAACATAACTTATTTTCTGACTGAAAAAGTAGAAACAAAGTTCTTGGACAATAGAATTACGACAGGACTCTTTTATCACTCACATAATTTTCTGTGCCATATTTCCTACCTTTTAGTGTAAAGACAGATAAGGTCTCCCTTACTGTCAAATTGTTTTATTACAGACATGTCTCTACCCATCTGAAATGTAAATCTCTATGTTTGTACAGATGTTAAAGTTTGTGAAACATGTTTTAGATAATTATACAAAGCAGTAAGACATAACTCTCTGAGAAGGTATAATTTGTAGAAATCATTCCTCCTCAATTACTTCAAATATAACTGAACTTAACATGAATATATTTTGTTCTGTTATTCCTCCTTATAATGACACGAGCTGATAACACTATTAAAAATAAATAAGGCCATTGATACAGCTTAGTGGTATGGTGCCTGCCTGGAAAGTGCAAGGTCCTGAGTTTGATTGCCAGTACCAAAAAAAAAAAAAAAGGTATCTAATCCAAAAATAAATGAAAATAAAACTCAGTACATATCTCTTCTTTTGAATAGGCTATCAGAATTTTTGTAGTATTTGTCCACTAATTCAAAGAAAGAACTTGATTTATATAACAATACCTCTAATTGTTATGTGGCATTTTATTCTATGCATGGGCTTTACATTGAATTTTCCTCTACATTATCTCAGTTATAGGGTACTAGCAACAAAAAGGATATCAAGCAAATAGGTATTTAGATACTTATGTTATCAGTAAGGGAACTGAAGCCCAGAGTAACATAGCAACCTAGGGAAGGTAGAGTTAGACCTGGATGTTAATCTTAAGAACATGAAGTTGAACCTATGTTTGTCTGATTTTAGACTGCTGTTACAAGCTGAGGTAGACAGAAGTGCTATTAATTGATATTTTATTCAGAGTCCCAGGAATTTGCTAATCCTGCCAAGACTTATCTCCATACTTTGCAGTTTCCAAGAAAGATATATGCACAGACTCCACACAGAAAAGCGAAGTGCATTTTCATTACTGTAATTTTCTTCAAGCTTCCAATGCAAAATACTAGTAAGCCCATCTGGATCATGTGATCTAATTTTTCTAAAGCCCAAACAAATTTTTGCTTACCACTGCAATGCAAAGTAAAGTCAAAAGTGCTGTACTAGAGAGAAGGCATTAAATTCTGAAGGGAACACTAAGGAATCTTGAAGTCAAGACCTTGGCCACTGGCTCCAGATCTTCTCAGCAACAGCTGCAGTATTCTAAAGCTGGATACTGTTCAGGAAAATGAGCAAGCTTCCTAAGAGATAGTAAGACAGACAGATTTGCTGACTGAGACGGGGCTGTCCTTGCACTCAGCATTGGACATACAGCGAAGGAGTTGACAGAGGAAAGAGCACCTGCTTGCACTTTATTTTCATCTGTGTTCAAAGCTTTAATAGGAAAATGTCACCCAAGCAATCCCACAGGCACAATGTTGTAGGCTGAGATTCTTACCCCTTGTTTCGGGAAGTTTGGTCACTGACCCTGACTTCTCACAGGGCACAGCAAAGACCTACACACTCTCTGAGACCAACATCTATGCTTTGCCTCACACTGCTCCCTTAGGAGGAACAGGATTTCTACCATGAGTTTTATTTTCCTGACTATGTCCTGGCTACCTGCTGAGTAATGTCCCTGCTGCTGGCCACCCAGTGATGCCTGGATGCCCATGTGCCACCTGCTCCTGGATGGCCAGGTGCTATGTGCTGCTCACTTCCATCATGTCTCCATTGGGATCTTACTGAAATACCAGTGACTATACAGTCCATCCACCAAGAACAATGTCCCATTGCCTCATCCTCTCTCAGCATCCATAGAGAGCCTAGCTTCTGTCTTCTTCTGTCCATCTCGGCATGGGTCCAACCCTGACACTCCCAGATGAAGAGAGTAACTGATTCTCTACACCCTCCACTATCTCTCAATAGTCCATTTCCAAACAGGACGTTTGGAAGTCACGGCATCAGTCCTTTGCTCAAAGCCTTTGAATATCCACAATGGTTTCTAAACTCACCATGCCCTAGAATTGAACTTCCACCCTGAGCCTCATGTCCTTCATGTCAGCATCAGCAAGACCAATATTAGTGTCCTCCTAGATCCTATGAGTTAGGCCAGAAGCATTCAAATGTTTCTGGCTTACATGTTTTCAAATGTGTTTGCCAGTGAGTGGGGATACAACTTTCATTTGTCAGGAGAAGTAGAATAATTCTTAGTGGTTCCACAAATTCTGCTCATGCCTACTATCAGTGAAAACTTTTTAGCATGCACACCCAATATACATGTTTGTGTGAATTAAATCCTTATATTTAAATAGTGCACAATTGTATAGGCATGCATATCCTAAACAATAAAAGGGTATAAGTTAAATAGTAATAGGTAATGTAATCTATGAAACATTAACAAAGACAGAAATAAAGATATCAGTGTCAATCCATACGTTAAATTATTCTTTATATTTTAGAAAAAATTGTAGATCAGTTTCGGGTAAAAGTAGGCAGATTTTGTTCAATTTCAGAAAATTATTCTTTATATTTTAGAAAAAATTGTAGATCACTTCGGGTAAAAGTAGGCAGATTTTGTTCACTACTTTATGAAGCACCTACTAAATTACAAATTATTGCCATATATGGTGTTGCATGCCTATAGTCCTAGCAATTTTGGAGACTGAGGCAGGTGGATCACAAGCTTAAGGCCACCCTGGAAAATTTAGCAATCCCCTGTCTCAAAATAAAAAATAAAATGAGGTTGGAGATATAGCTCAGAGTGAAGGACCTGGGTTCAATCCCCACTGCCACCAAAAAATTACAAGTTATCAATGAAGAAATGCAAAACTTTAAACCCACCCAGACAAAGGGAATAGGAAAGTAAAATAGGGCATAATTTTCAAAGAAGTAAACACAATTTTAAAGATAGACAATTTGTGGTTCACAATTAAATCAGCAGACTGTAGAAAAAAGTACATCTGAATCTCTACAGGTTGGGGCCCAATAAGAAGCAGATATTTTTGAGCTCTGGAAGCCTAGCAAAGCTCAGAAATCAGAAAGACCAGGTAGCCCTGAAGGCAATGTACATGCTGGGGCTAAAAGTAGTAGGACTGGCTGAAAGTGAAATGCAGGGCGATCAGTCACTTACACCTGTTATTCTACTCTTCAATCATAACTCCTGCCTCCATGGTTCTCTACAATATATGAAACCAGCAAAGGGTTATCGTACATAACTGAGAAAGAACTCACACAAATCAACAAGAAATGCAATTAAGGATACAAAGGAACAAATAAGAATGGATATTTCATACAAGAAGGAATGTAAGTAGCCAATAATTATCCTTCATGGGAAATCAAGAAAATGCAGATCAAGATCAACAGAAGACAATACATGATATTCACTGCAAAGGAAAAATTAAGAAGACTTAAAGTAATAAATGTTACTGAGAAATATATTATAGCAAAATTCTTATAAATAGCAGGTGGGAGCACAATTTTGAAAATAATTTAGCATTATCATATATATTACACTATACCAATCACTATTACAACTGATTCCTAAAGTTCAGTGATTTAACACAGTATGAATCTCATGGAAAAGTCTCTAGTCCACTATGTAAGTATCCTTGTTCAATGGCTCTTCTCCAAGTGTGACTCAAGAACCCAGATTCTGTCTACAAGTGGCCCTGTCATCTCAGAGAACTGAACTTCTGGGTAGAAAGACTGCCCAGAGTGCTCTGTGACCAGGTGCTCAGTGGGTCCAATTACCTCCCCTCATGTTACAATGGTAAAAATGCAATCAACTATCTGCAAATGAGGCTGGGAAAAGCAGACTCCTTTTATTCAGCAAAGGAAATGAGATTTGTGAGCATCTAGAAAACCTCTGGAATATCTTATAAATTTAAGTAGAATTACCATGTAGACTGGAAATTTCTTTTCTGGATGTCCTGGAGTGCTGCAGGGAATTTGTATGCATAACTCACCAGAAGATTCATATACAAGGGGTGATGAAGCACACAGTAAATGTTTAAACTTACAATATTACAGTAAAAGACACACTGTCATTAATCGCTCTCAAAATACTCCCCCTCCATTCCAACACACTTACACCATCATTCTTGCCACTTTTTGAGGAAAGTCTGGAAGTCCTCTCTTATAAGTATCTTTATGGGGTGTGGTAAATGTGGTGAATGCTGTTGCTGAGTGTAACCCCACACAAGGGGAGGTTTGTAAAAACATTACGGAATGTTCTCATCCACCTTATTCACTGGATCTGGCACCATGTCTTCCTCAAATTCAATTACCATGAAAAATAAACATTTCTAATTGACTTGGGAAGGGAGAGTATTTTGAGAGATTAAGAGCAATGTGTCTCTTACTGCGATAAATGTTTTTTAACTTAAATAGTCACTACAGTCTTCAATCACACATTGTGAGTATGTTCTTGAAGACATTTCTTCCTATAGCCAATCCTGGAAAAAATCCAAATATCTACCACCACCAATCACAAATAATCCAAATATTTACCAGTAAAGACCTGGAAAGTATCAAAATATCCCCCAAAGCAAATACGGAGACAATCCAAATATCCATCAACTGGAGAGGAAATAATCAGTGATTTACTCATCAGATGGGATGTTTGCAGCAGTAAACAAATGAACTGTAATCATAGGTCATAGGAAGGTACATTTCATAAGCAGATGTCGAATGGAAGAAAAGCAAGTCACTAGAGTTCACTGAAGTACATTTTCTTTTACCAATCTTAATTAAATAATTATAGAAGTTGTTTAAGGGATGTGTTTGTTCACTTCAAAAATTATATTTAAGTAAGTAGGAAAATGATAGGAAAGTGTACAGCTAAATGCAATAGGACCAGTACTAGTCGAGTTAATCAGTTGTGTTCACAAAGTGGAAGTCACAAAGCCCCACAGAGCTTACACTGTAAGAGATCCTTCTGTCATCTACCCCGACAACCAAGGGCAAGAAGATGAGATTTATGATGTGGAAGTTTGTCAGAATCTTTGACTAATCCTAATTTTAGGATGAAGGCTGGAAAAAATGAAAGCAATATCTTCACTCTGGAGATACTTATTGCAAATAAAGGGCATTTTGAGTCTCCCTATTGTCTCTATCATCCACAATGAGATTTCCATTATAGTACATTGACTTCTTCTTTCCAGGGCAAAGGATCAAACCCAGAGCCTCGCATGTGCTAAGCATATACATTACCAGCAAAGCTACATTCCTAGTCCAGCATCTTTTACAAATAATCAGAAGGTAGCGTAGAAAAAAAGGGAGCTCCAGTATGGTAGAACCTAACACAAACTCACCTAAAGTGATATTTGGAGTAATAAATACACTAATACATGTTTATTACTATTATAATTAATATTGCTACTCATTGTGCACATATGACACATACATGCATGTATATGTGTGTGCATTCATTTACATTTCATTATGTACAGATAGTCAAGCACTGTTCTAATAAAAAGAAAGGCATAAAGTCTACTCTTTCCTATTAAAGCACTTTAATTCCTAATTCCCTTACTGTCCTCATCATTTTCATGGGCATTATCTTCCAATTTTGATGACATGCATCTTGTACTCTTTCCTTTCTCAGTTTCATTTTGAAATACAAGGATTTTGGCAATAAGGATCGATATTTACTTTTTCTATAATTTGGTGTTAACAAGTGTTTTCCTATCCTTCAATCTTTTTGCCTTTACACCTGCGCAGAACTAAAGGGAAAGGCAAGGCATTAGTCTGCTGGGGTGCAATTTTTAAACGAATTCTTAGGTACTGATAAGTCACAACACATGCAGAGAGAAAAGCAGTTAAACAGAATGTCATCTGGAGTCCTTTCAAAGCTGATAACCAGCTCCTTAAACATGATGAGTATCACTTCATCTTTGTGTTTCATGTCTGGAGAATAGAGTTCCCGAACTTTCTGTGTAAAAAAGTATTTTTACATTAAGATTAAGATTAAGATTAACTGGCACAGGACCTGACACTAGTTGAATACACTAAAGCACTGTATTATTAAACAAGGCACGCTAGTCTCTTTGGGGAACCATGGAATTATTACAAAGTTGTTTTTATCCAGCACTGGCCTGAGTGACACTTCCCAATCTGTTGTGACAGGAAGAACACACACCACAATATTCTTCTGCTGTGTGTTCTAATCTCGCCCTGCATTCACCAGGTGTGTGCTTTTAGGTAAGATACTTGCAATCTTGGAGCCTGAAGTTTCTTATTCATAAAGTAAGGAAACAAAACCTGCTGCAAGAAAAGATTAAATAAGATAACTAGAAAGTTCCTGCCTAAAGAAGGTGCTCAATATGTGTAATCCCATTTAATTTGCACCTTTTTGATCTGGTTCAAGCTTGTCATCCAACAAAGAATGTTCTCTCCCTTTTCTAAATGACAGCTACTTAGATGATCAAGCAGAACCATTGTGTCTTCATTTCTAGTCTGTTCCAAACAGACCAAGTTGGTCAGTAATGTGAACCTCCCGTGATAACACTGCAGTGGGTCAGTATGATCCTCACAGCAAATATGTGCAGTGGGTCTAATAGGCTGCATTTTCATCCCTTTAACAAGAAACAAGACCCGAGGGGTGACATATTTTGCCTGATGTTAGCCAGCTGATTCAAGTTGAAACTCAACTAGAAGCTAACCTCTGCCCCAGCACCCTGACTTCTCCATACCTGCCCCCTTTTCTGACCTCCTACATACCCACAGCAGACACTGCATGCTTTTAAATTATAGTTACTTTTCAAGTCTCCAAATGAAGCCTTGTTTTCACACAGCCTTGCCATAATTAAGTCATCAGCACAACTCATGAAAACAAAATTGTGTCTTTTTAATTAGTGTCTAGAATGCAAATTAATGGTTCATTATTCTTTCCCATCTCAAGCTGAGATCATTACTAAAGTCTGAAGAAATAATAAATAGCCAGGCAGGGAAATTCAGGATGGCATGGAAAGTGTCACTTTGCCTCCTTAGAGTCACAGCACACAGGGAAGACTTTGGAGGTCTGGTCCCCTGACTGAGGAGCATATGGACATGAAAAGCCAGAGAAAGCTCCTAGCATTTGGTATTGGGTCATCTCACAGCAAAGAGGTACCACATAAAGAATAAAGATACTTTCTGATAATATTCACTTGCATTGCTGTGAGATTTCTTGGATTTACATCAGTAATCAATCCTATATATCCTACACAATTCCAGTATCTTGACTCTGTATCAGAGAAGCCAGAGGCATCTTTTGGTCAGCACTGCAAACCTTGTTGAGAATCTATTGCATGATAGCTCCTGTTTGCAATGCTGAGGATTCTAGATTACTAACATTGAGTTCCTGTCTTGCAATATGAAATGCAAAAGTGCATGAAACCTGGCCACTCTGCACAGGGCCAAGCACATCCACCAAGGTCAATTGGATGTTCTCCTGATGTTCAGGAAGATCTTGCAGGATAGCTGATGTGTAAAAATCAAGGTCTAGAAAAGTGAGTGAAGCCACACCCATTCCTCTAGTAGTAGTGTACAGCAATTATACTACTATCCAGCATAACTTTTTTCTACATTCTCCTACATATTTTATGATCCCTATTTGAAAGAACCTGGTATATAACCCAGTAAAAGTACTGGTTTTAATTTCAGCAGTATTTACTGAGTGTCCTTGTTGTGAGAAATGGTGGAAGTTATTAAAGATTCAGATACTGAGATCAGTTTATATCGTTGGGGGTCACCGTTCTCCATACAAATAGGCCAAATAGTAAGGATGATCATGTTCTGTAATGAATCGAGGGTCAGTCTGGTCTAATCCCAATTGTTAAGATTAACTTGGGCAAGTGATTTCTCTTCCAAAGCTTCATCTGTAATATAAAGAGATCAAACACAGGCACTAAGCTTTGTGTGCTGTGAGTCTATGATTCTACAGTCTTCATGAAATATGTTTCTGCCTTGAATCTCAGTCACTGAGTGACTCCACCCACAAGGACCGCACTGAAACTCAGCTAAATGGTAGAGTGTCTGATGATTATGAGAAAATAAAATGCATTATCTTAGATCTTTTAAGGAGAATTTAAAAATTCCATCAGAAAGTAGCTAGCTACTTTGCTTGATATCATAAGATGGAGATGTGGATGGAGAGTGTGTGTAGGTTGGGGAGCTGAGCTGTAAACAAGGACACATTAGCAAAATAAAATGCTTGTCAGAAACTGGGACACATAAATATTCTGTGACACCCACTTAATTTTTCAGAATGAATTCCACTTCTCATTTGTAAATCTAGCTGACGAGTCCTTTGGTTGCTCTTTACCCTCCACCATTCAGTATGTTCTGTCTATAGCTGAATTTCTTCTGCTACCATCAAACAATCAGCATCTATCTACTTTCCTTTAACACTACCAAGCTCACTGAAGCTTTCAAACATTTGGCTAATAAAACAGTCACATTGTAGGAGGAAAGGGCTGGGGATTTAGCTCAGCTGCACAGCACCTGCCTGGCAAGTGTGAAGTTGTGAGTTCAGTTCCTGGTACCAAAAAAAATAAAAATAAAAATAAAAAAATAACACATTATAGGAGGCAAGACATTTGCAAAAAGTGAGGCAAAGAAAAGTAACAAGAATTGATGGTCATGACGTAATGATGTATAGCAGCAGGGCTCAGGATAGAATGCTCGATTTCCCTATTACTTGAGTTCAGATTCCTTTCTCTTACAATGTGTCTCAACTTTTTTAAGTTATGGCACATACAAAAAAGTTATTATTTTTCCAGTATATTGGAAGTAATATTTGAGAATACTTGAAATTGGATGAGATAGACCTAGAAATTTTGCTTCCCATGTATCCTCCTCAAGGACTAAAGGACTAGCTTAAAACATCTTTTGTATCAGTCAGGAAATTTATATGAGCTGCTGTAACAAAACATAAAATCTCAGCAGACTAACACAAGCTTTATTTCTCATTAGGGCCACTGACTAACTAGGCAATCTATGTGGCAAGTGGGGTCCTAAGGTGGTTCTGTTATCAATGTGTGTCTCTGCCATTTTCCATATTCTTCCGGGAACCCTCCAGTGATGACTTATATGCAGTCTGCTAATAAGGAGAGAGAAAGAGAGACAGAGGAGGAAAGAGAGAGAGGAGGAGAGAAAGAGAGAAGAGGAGAGAGAGAGGAGAAGAGAGTTGCAGGACATCTACAATGAGGTAGCCAGCACTGCCTCTTATGTTCTAGATCCCAACTATGTGGCCTATATGGCAAGGGACACCAGCACCCTGCTGTCCAGGGGTAAACGATGGGATGAGTTAGCATCTGGTCAATATGTGGCAGATAAGCCTTCTCTTGTCCTCAATATATGGTCTATGATTAGCAGTTCTGGATTCACCTGGGCCCTTTTCAGAAATACAGATGTTCAGGCCCCAGCTTAGGACTCTATATTTTAGAAGAACCCCAGGTGATTTTGTTTTGGGAAATATTCGGACCAACAACATACACCTTCAATTACTATTAAAATTGCTGAGCACGTTAAAACAAAATCATTTTAGTCAATGAAAGTTTTCTACAACTATGATCCACACTCAAAATGATATGGATTGAGTACACAAAGAAATGCATCTGTCATGCAGGAAATTAACATTTATTAACTCCGTCTTTGTGTCAAGTACAAAGCATGACACATCACAGATATTATCTTATAACAAGTTCTAAAGTCCTGGGGAAAGGGTCATGATCTTTGTTAAAGAAAAATTAGAAAAATAAATTTGATGTGTAAAGAAACATACCCAAAACCAGCAAGAGAGTGAGACAAGGTCCCAGGACTAAGGTGTTTGAAATCTGTATACTCACCATTCTACCATGCAATAGTTTAGCTACATTTAATGCTTGTACTTTTAGTTTTGTATTTTAAAGAGAAAAAAAAAAACAGCAACAAAGACAAAAACAATTAAAAAAATACAGAATTTCAAAACAAGATGATGGGAAATTAACAATGGTTGTTGTATTACATGTTATTATCTTTAACGAAGTTGCTCAGATTACCAGATATAAGAAGGCAGGATTGATCAAACAATTAAGAGAATTAGAAAAACATTTAAAATGATACAGAGCTTCACTAAACAAGATGGTAAGAACACCTGCACTTTTAGAGAATGGAACAAGCCAAAAAAGGTGGCACATGCCTGTATTTAGAGTATTCTGGGAGGCTGAGGCAGAAGAATTGTAAGTTTGAGCCCAGGCTGGTCAACTTGGTGACTTAAAGAGACCCTGTCTCAAAAAATCACAATTTAAAAAGGACTGAGTATGTAGCTCAGTAAAAAGACTATTGGTTCATTCCCCAGGACTGTATTTTTTAAAGATGGAAAGGTAGATAAAAATTTGAAAAGCTTTCAAGAGTTACATAATTTTGAGGAGAAAATGGAATGTTCAATAGAGGATTAAAACAATGTTAAATTTTTAAATTAAATTTTAAATTAATTTTAAATTAAAACAATGTTAAAATTTTAAATTATTCAGTGAAAATGCAGAAGGTTGACCCTAGACTTGTATCTCTCATCACTATATACTAAACTAAATTCAAGGTGGATCAAAGATATAAATATTAAAACAGAAATGTTTAACTGTTAGGAAATAAAATAGGTAAAACTCTTTCTTTTTTTTTGTTGTTTTTTTTTTTTTGTTTTTTTTTCTCCGGTACCGGGAACCGAACTCACGACCTTGCGCTTGCCAGGCAGGCGCTTTTGCCGCTGAGCTAAATCCCCAGCCCCAAAACTCTTGAATATATAGGCATAAACTGGGATTCTGAAATAAGCCCTATTGCACAAGAAATAATATCAATAATCAACAAATGGGATGATATCAAATTTAAAAGTTTCTACACAGCAAGGAAATTACCAGAGTGAAGAGACAACCCACAGAATGGGAAAGGAATTTTGCCAACTACTTCTCAGACAGAGAAGTACTAATAGCTACAATATACAATGAACTCAAAAAAGTTAGACTTCCCCAAAATAAAGGCCCAGTCAAAAGAAATAGGCAACTTAAATGAATAGATATGTTCCAGAAGAAGAAATACAAATGGCCAACAAATACATGAAAAACATATCTAACATCTCTAGTCATTAGGGAAACACAAATTAGAACAACGCTGATCATCTTACTCCAGAAAGAATGGCTACCAAGAAATCAAATAATACTGAATGCTGGAGAGCTTGTGGAATAAATAGAACCCTTCTACATTGTTGGTGGGAATGTAAAGTAATACAGCCATTATGGAAATCAGTATGGAGTTTCCCCAAAAAAAGCTAAAAGTAGAAATTCCCTTTGACCCAGATAATCCTCTTCTTGGTATCTCCCCAAAAGAGCTAAAGCCATCATGTTATAGTGATACATGCTTACCTATGTTTATAGCAGCACAACTCATTACGGTTAAATATGAAAGAGATCTATATATCCAAGAGTACTAATCTGTTATAAAGAAGGGTAAGTTTGAGTTATTTGTAGGAAAATGAATGCACCTAGAGACTATTATGTTAAGTGAAATGCATCGGACACACAAGCTTAAACATCACATGGTTTTCTCATATGAGAAACACAAAATATAAATAAGTTAAAGAGGAAAATACAAGACTGATAATAGGAAACAAGTAGATAGATCTTTTGCAAATGGGTAGGGGACCAAGAGATGAAGGGAGGAAGAAGGTAGAGGAGGGAAAGGGACACAAAAAGAATTAAGATGTGTATGTACATGTATTAACCCCCCCAAGGTGAATGTAATCACTACAAACATGTATCCATAAAAGTAAAAATTAAAAAAGAGAAAAGGTGGAAAAATATTAAAATACAAAGATGCAAATTTCACCTAATTTAGAAATTGTCAAAAATGTTATGACTTCAGCATTGGAGTGCAGAAGAAATTGTAAATTTTGTTGTTGCCATTGTGAGAACTGCACATGCTCGTGCTTACCTAAACTAACAAGCAAGTGCCAGCCATTCTTTGTCAGGATTAATCTTGAATTAAATAAGGTCTTAATTATTCTAAAGTTGAATGAAATGCAATTTCTAAATAAAAAAGAGATTCTATTAAAATTAGATGAAAAAGAGACCTTACAGGCTGATCCAGTCAGTTTGAACCTCAGTGAGAAACATAACATTTCCTATGCACATGTGATTAGGAGAACTGGTATACCCTGCCCACTGGTTGATTTCCATAAGAACTGTGTAATTTAGGGAGATCATTATAAAGCTAAATCACATCCCAATATAAACAGAAGAAGAACAAGAACCAACCTTACAGGTAAGGACATGGGAGACTGAAATGCATTCTGAGTTCTGAAACGCCCTTTTTTGTTTGCTTCTGTCCTCTTTACTACTATTTGTTAAATCCTACATAATATATTACAGCTCACCGGGGCTGTGTTTGAGTTTATAATGATCTCAGCAAAGAGACTACTCCGCATGATGTGAACTAGAGTAAGTGAGCTCATGAGTAATTGAGAACAAGAATATCGAGAAAGATATTAAAAATGTATATTCCTGAGGCCTATGCCCTAGAAATTGTAATTCAATACATCAGGACTCACACTGAGAAATCTGACTGCATAATAACTAGCTGAAATGATGTCCACACAGGTGGCCATGAACATCACTTTGAAAAATAATGAGTAATATCTTCTGCAGGGTATCACTCCTTCATTTGTTGTTTCCTCACTCTTAAATATCTTTAAAACAGGTTCCCATTTCTTGTTTGTCGCACTTTTTGCTTCCTAGATCCTTGCCTAGAACTTTGGGATACAATTATTTCTGATCTCTCATCCTCAACAAATTCATGTTTTATTAATGAAAGAAAGAATGAGTAGATAAAATAAGGAAGGATAAAATGAATGAATGAATGAGTGAGTGAATATCAGGTACAATATCAAGTACTTCACTGCATTATACTGTATTCCCTGGCTACTGACACCCAAAGCAAGATACTTTCCTGTCCTGTTCTGAACAATTCTTGGGAAAATATATATTCCTGTGTTCATGCTAAGCAATACTAAGTGAATCAACATAGCATCTACTTGTTTAAAGAAGTACCTTCTCCTAGAAAATAAGGCTATGTCATAATTAATCACCTTATTTATCAAAACTGATGGCATCCATATGCAATCAAAGCACTCCCTGTGCATGTAGTCAAGGCCTTTCATGTTATAAACTCTGCCCAATCCAACCACTTCCCCAACTTGCACCCAATTATTCACAGTCAAGAGATAGTGAAAATTGGAACCACAGTACATACTACTCATCCTCAAATATGACTAAGACTTTTCCTGTATTTCCTATTTCAGAAGTACCATGAGAACCACTGAGGTGGTAAACATGTTTACTAAATGTAATTTTGTCTGACTTCCTAAGAAGTCAGTGGCCAGTATTATCAGGACTCTCTCTAGCACAGAACCACAGAAAGCTCAGGAACAAGGATCCCTCAGTCTCTGCTCTAGTCTGAGCCCAGACATATGTTAGTGGTACATCATGAGGTTTCCCAGAATAATTTTCAAGGAGATATAGGGAGATACAAACCCTGCTATATTCATTCATATATCATGCATTCATTTGACAAATATTCATTGAAGAACTATATTATCTAGGCTCTAGGAATTCAAAAAAATTAGACAGTCAATGACTATGTAAAACAACCAATGCTGTATATGTAGCAAGGGCTATGATGAGTTCCTGCTGGGAATAGTAAGAACACAGAAAATAGAGTGTTCTGCTCCACCTGTAGAGTGAGGCAGGTTCATCTTGCATACAATGGACTTGATGCTTGATCTGAGATGTAACAAGTGAAGAGACATTACTAGAAAGATGAAATAAGGTGTATCAGTCAGTTTACTAGAGACACAGATAATACAAAAGACGTATAAGTGTACTAGAAATTACAAGTTTGGCTTACAGTGGTCAGCCACAGAGTTGGTTGAGAAAGCATGCAGAGGGTGTCTGCACACTGGAGACTGAAAAGCCCATTCCAAGGCCTGGAGCTCACTGCAGTGTCTGTGCAAGTCCATATCATGAGGCTGATGGGTCTGCAATGGAGTGCTGAAGAATCTATAGTGAAGGCCAAAGAGTCTACACCAGAAGGTTGAAGAGTTGCAGATGGAAGCCAAACAGTCTGCAACAGAAGCCAGGAGATGACCAAGCTGAAAGCAAAGATGGGAGATGCTCTGAAAAACCAGCAATCAGTTCTTCCTCATTTCCCTTTTATTATATCCAGCCTACCTACCTTGAGGGGGGTCCTCTATGCCCACACCATCTCTGTGCCAGCCTCTTGCACAGGCTAATGGTGAATACAAAGTAAGGATCCTGGCCCCTGTCTCAGTCACTTAGTTTACCTTCTAAGCTTCTCAAGTTGACACAATAAACAACATCTCAGAGCAGTAAGGGCACGTCCTTTTCTCCCCAGGATGTAGAACTGCTGAGTCTCTTACCCCAGCCTGTAGACTCCTGAAATTGGCACAATGCATCAACCATAACATAAGGTAACCATTTCAAAGAAAATGAGAAGAGCAAAGGCTGACACACAAAGAGTGTAGATGAAATTGTATTTTGTGTTTTCTAGAACACAAAATTGGAGAAATAAATATGGCAGGGTTAGTGTGGGCTGCATAAGTAAATGCCTTATCTTTAAGTGCATTTAACTTGATTAAGCACTGTAGGCTTTTAAGTAAGAGAGTAACAGGACTCATTTTGCACTTTGGCATGTTCCCCCCAGTAGCAGAGTGGCAGGTGAACTGGAGGGCAGAATGGTACTGGCCAAGGAGGTTAGTTGGTAGGCATTGCATTTGTCTAAGCAAGAGATAGTGAATGCTGAAACCAAGACATGGGTTGACAGGTAACTCAGAAATAAACAAATTCAAGTCCTGATCCCTGATATCTGTGAACATGACTTTATTTAGACATAGGATGCATGAAAATGTAACCAGGTTAGGATACAGTTGTAATCATTTATGACTGTCTCCAGTCCAATGACTGGTGTCCTTAGAAGAAGAAAATTTGGGCACAGACATGTAGAAGAAGGTCATGAGGCAATAGTGGTAGAGTTTACAGTGATGCATTTTATAGGCTAAAGAATACCACAACTTGCCAGCAGCCTCCAGAAACTGTTAAGAGAAAAAGGAGGAGCTTTTTAAGAAAAATAAGAGCCTTGGATTCATCCTAACTTCGACTTCTGATCTCCAGAACTGTGAGACAATAAACCTCCATTGTTTCAAGCCACCTAGTTTATGGTATTTTGTTACAGCAAACTTAGAAAAATAATAGAAAAAGTAGAAATAGAGAGTAGATGGAAAAAGAAGTTATCTGTAGTTAGTAAATAGAAATTTTAGGATTCAGAGAAGATTGCAAATGGGGATTAGGAAAATAGTAGTAGGTCAAGGTGGACCGAAAGCTTTGTATTTTCTTCAATGTTAGAAACAAGAGTGAGTATCTAAGAGCTGAAGGATTCAGGCAGGAAGTTTCCCCTGATGGTTTGTAGACAGGTGGAAGAGGCAGGCTGAGGGCCTCACAACAACCCAGGATAGAAATCCACCCCAGGCAGAGCAAATAATTTGAGATACCTTCTGAGAGACTGGGGAGAACGTGTGCTCATCAGTATTATTTGCTCTGTAATTTAGGAAACAGGCATTGTTCCTTCCTCTCCTTCAGTCTGAAGGCTAATGGGTTTCAATTAGCCTTGACAAATGCCATTGGATTCAACCCATGGTCTTGTCCACCGATGCCACATGGCTCCTGCCAACTCTATTTGCCTGCTGTACCACCCATCCTGTCTACTCTCCCTACATTTCCCTTCTGTCGTTCAGTAGTTGCTGCCTGAGTTTCAGTGCTCAGCACCTAAGCAGTCTTAATTTTCATTCCTCCCTTTCTCTTTTTCTTTCCTTTTTCTCTCAAATAAGTCTCCACATGCAGTCCAGAGTTGCTTTTCTTAAAGAAAAACCCGATTTCAATCACACAGGAGCTCTCTAAAACCTGTAGGGGGCTTTGATTCTTTTTGACTGTTATGCTGTCTCACACCCTTGCTCCAGATCCTTCTCTGGTCTCATCTCTGAGTGTGCTCCTTTCACTCATGAGACCCCCATTATTACTGCACTACTCAGAGTTCTTCAACCTCCATCCTTGTTTTGAACTCTTGCTAATGTTTGTCTCACCTTCTTTAGGATGGCTGCAGGATTCCAAAACCAACGCAAGTCTGTGCACCTTCTCCTTGTAAACTCACCATGGACCTTTCTATGGTAGCAATGTCCCTGCAATCCTGTACTGGCATTATAGTCCTAAATGTACGACAGCCACAGAATAACGAATGCATCATATTTATAGTTCCAGCACCTAGCAAAGTGACACACAGTGGGCCCACAAAAGTCATGATGAATGAAAGCAACATGACTTCAGTCCTGCTGGAAAGCTGCCCTCCAAGGGAACGGTGCCCATGTAAGTACTCTGGGATTTTCCAATCAGGGCCAGGTGATTTACGAGTTGTATGATTCATCAGGCTTCATGTACCAGGTGTCACCTCTACATTCAGCTTCACTGATCAAGAAAATGAATTCGATACTGGATCTCTGTCCTCCTGATAGCAGCTTGCCGGGAGAAGTTGTTAATGCAGTAAATTATCTTCCCAGCTGTTAATATCATGTACCGTCTTGTTTCCCTTCTTTTAGTTCAGTGGCGCATCAATTTGTGCTGTGATATTTACATGAATATCTTCATTTCATCAGTACGATTGTCCATCTGTTTGACCGTGGGTTCAATTACTGGGCTGTGGCCAGGAACGGACACATTAGCCAGAGAAATTGGTACCTTCTCCCTAGAGAGAAGGGCAGCCCTGTTTCCGGTTTTCCCACCGCTGCTTGCTACTGTATGAAGACTGGCAGGCACAGAGCAGAGGATTAGAAAAGCCATCCTTAAGCAGAATGTTAGAAGCAGAGAGGTATTTGTCTTCTCTAAAATAGAGGCCATGCTAAAAAAAAAAAAAAGCTTACTGGAAAATGCCAAAGAAATACCTTGGCTTCTTTAGCCAAGTCACCAGTCCCACATTGAACAGACACATTATTCATTCATTAGAAACAAGCTATCATGGGCCTACTAGGAGCTAGAGGCCGTGCACTAAGAATGCTAATACAATAGTCTCTGAATTCGCATTTCTTCTATTCTATGAAGCTAGTAAGTATCTCTTGGGAAACTCCCATCTACCAAGCCCTATTCTAAGTCCTGTAGATAAAGCATTGATTAAGACCAAAGCCATAGCCTCAGAGTCTGCTGGGGTGATGTTAGGTCAGATTTGGAGAAAGAATTATCCAGGAAGGACTGACAGCTCTTACAAAGGCTTTGAGACAGAAATGAGCTTGGTATGTTCAAGGAAAGAGCAAAGGTAGGATGTGAATGTGAGGAGGTGCAGAACTAGGCCGCTGCCAAGAGGTGCTGGCCTTCAGGTCTTATTCTACATGTGGTGGGAAGACTAAAGGATTTTAAGAGAAGTGCTGATAGTTTCTGCACACCAGAAAGATACTGAAGAAAGATAACCTGGTTGTCCCCATGAGGTAAATGGGCTGCTGAAGAACTAGGCTGGAGGCAGAGAGGCCAGTGAGAATGATTGCTTTTGTTGAGATAAGAAATGAGGTATCCTAACACGGGTTGCACTGGTGAACACAGTGAGGAGTTACAGGGTTGGGGATGTACTCTGTGATAAAACTAACAGGACTTCCTAATGGAGAATACCAGTTTCTATAAAACAGAACAAACTGATCTCAACGGTGTGTGGCATGAGCTACTTTGTGGATAGCAGTGCCATTTATTAAGGTAAGGAAGGCTTGGGAGTGGTTAGCCAATCTGTAGTAAAAAATCAATAGGACTGGTACAGATGCATTGGCTTGGAGATGTTATCAGACATCCAAGGAAGATGCAACTGTGCAATTAGATCTTAAGGAAGATGGAGAGGAGACAGCAGCAGGTGAGGATGCTGAGAGAGGACTGCAGAGGGCTCAGAAACCTTCCACAGATTTCCTGAGTATCTTCCATCTGCCAGGTATTAGACTGGAATCTCCTGTGCATGATCTCATTTCACCCACGCTACAAGGGAGAAATAATTCTCTAGATGACTCAGGGCTCAGGAGTGATGGTCCCATGGTCTATTTGCTTCTGTACTTGATTTCCACCACTTTCTGACTGTGTGACTGTTATGGTTTATGTCTGTGTGTCCCCCCAAAGCCTCCTGAGGCCCTGGGGCAGGCTATTAGAGTTTAAATATGGGTGTGAGAGCTACACCTCCTAGGAGTGGATAGTTTGCATATGTAAGGGAGAGGAAAAGTGTGCTTGGGGCATTCCTCCCCCATTCGGCCTGGTGTGTGGTTGCAGCTTAGCTGTGTTCTGCCGACCCGAGTGGTAGCTCTTTGCCATGTGTGCAACTCTGCCTTATAAGCTGCCAAGTACGGACTGAAATTTCCACAAACTGTAAGTGAAATAAACCTTTCCTTCCCTAATTTTGGGCGTCAGGTATTTTGTCCCAGCAATGAGAAAAAAAGTAACCAAGGCAGTGACCTTCAACAAGGTACCTCTCAAAGCTTTTGCTTCCCTGCAAACTGGAAATAATTATGCAATCTTTATGAGGAATGAAAGAGGAAATGCATGTGTATAAGTATCAAATCATGGTTTGCACATGTAAACCAATGGAAATAATAGGTATATCAGCACTGTGAGGAGAGTGTTATTGGATGTTCAACAAATAAGACCAATAAGGTGTGGGGGGCAGAGTCACCAACCCCAGGATCCATAGTTGTATGACACCCTTGAGTCCCATGGTGCACTGGTTCTCATTTCCATTACTGCTAGCTGCCTGATATTGGAGAGATACTTACCCTTCCTGAGACTCAGTCTCCCCATCTGCAACCTGGGAATGCAGACTTACAGGGTGCACATTACCCAGCCCTGACACCCACCTAATGGCCTCAGGTGGGCACAGAGACACCAGCCTAGATTGGTACTTATCAGAATTCTCCCCAATTTCTTCTGCATATGTAAAATGGAAGACCAAAATTTTTTTTCAGTATCTTCAGGTGGCACAGAGGCAGAGAAGGTCAATTGTGAAATATTCTCAATATTCTCAGAGTTATTCAGAAACACAAAAAGAGATGACAGAAAAATTGAGGGATAAGTACTCTGAGCAAAGAACAGATGTAGCGAACTGTGTTCATAGGAACACAGCAATTTTATCTCAATTTGATGCTAGACAGCTCCAGTCTATTTAACAAATCCACTTGGCTGCTTCAGGATATCACTGATTCCACTTTACAGTGGGGCCCCAAATAGGTGCAGGATATATGACCTCAGCCGGGGGAGTTTTAGAGAAGCGGAATTTTCTGTAGGGACAGGATTGTAGGGAAGATATCTCACAGAATAGCAGGTGGCTCCACGGAAATGCAGGGGGACTCCGATGTGGCCAGGTCATCCTGCACACTCTGCTTAAAGAGAGAAACAGTAAGGTCCATTTACAGGTTACATATCAAATGACTGGCATTTCCTAAGTGTGCTTGTACATCAGTAAAAACAACATTAGTTTTATATCTATTCTATCCATGAGGAAACTGAGGCAGAGACATGTAAACCCAAATACCTTCCCTCCAAGTTTGTGCTCTCAATCACTGGGCTTGTGGTGCCTTAAAGGCTAGCTCTCAGGAAAGAAAACACAAAGAGGGTAATGAGATTCAGTCAACTACCACAGGATGCCAAATCAGACCCCCTCAGAATGTACAAGTTGTCGAGCAGGCTCCCCCAGCCCCCCGCGCCTTGCGCCCAGGCAGCGAGTTCTCCGGGAGCTGCAGCGCTCCTGGGTCCGAGTGTGGGCCGGACTCATACC